>NC_057796.1:270766457-270836725 GCF_018294505.1 Triticum aestivum | reverse complement strand
GGTCGAAACGGGGGTCCTGTTCATGGGGACGGGTGTGGCGTACCGCAAAACAGGACTCCACGAGATACTGTTCATCTCCACCGTCGACCTCCTCCAGCCTCCACGGGCTACCGTCGACCTCCTCCAGCCTCCACGGGCTCCTGTTCATCCAGCCTCCACCGTGCGCTACTCCACCGGCTACTGTTCAACCACCCCTCCACGGGCACCCCTCCACCGTCTACTGTTCATCCAGCCCTGCACACCACGGGGTCCTGTTCAACCACCCCTCCACGGGCACCCCTCCACCGTCTACTGTTCATCCAGCCCTCCACCACACCACGGGGTCCTGTTCATCCAGAGGCAACGCCACCGCTCACTGTTCATCCAAACCCCCCGCAACGCTCACTGTTCATCCCAGAGGCAGCATCGATCGGCTTCTGTTAGCAGCAGTAGCGAAGGAATCGCTCGATCGGGTTCAGTTAACAGCCATCGATCGATCGCTCGGGTTCAGTAACGCGTAGCCTGCAGTGCAATCACTCAGGTTCAGTTAGAGCCCAACGCCTCGCTCGGGTTCAGTTAGAGCCAACGCCTCGCACACACGCGCGTACGTGTATGAGAGAAACGCGCATCGCTGGGCCCCCGACCTCTCACCGTAACCGGGAACTCCCCGAAATTTTCCTCGCCCTCGCTTCTACCACAGTTTTTTCCGTCATGGACGGCCCAAAGAATGTCATGCAGCTGCGTCTCCGGCCCGCCCAGGACGAAAAGCCCATTTTCTGTCATGATTTTTTGTCATAGAAGTAGGAGCCCACCACATCTATGATGATACCGGGTTTTGTCACAATTATCATCATAGAAGTGTCATATGTATGACAGAAAAAAAATTCGTTCGGCCCAAAATGTCACGGATGTGTCTTTTTTTTGTAGTGTTTGTGTTCGCTACTTTGATAAATTGATTTGTGGGTGGACCGGTGCTTGGGTTCTATTCTTACTTGAACAAACCTCCCACTTATGATTAACCCCCTCGGAAGCATCGGCAACTACGAGAAAATATTAAGATAAAATCTAACCATAGCATTAAACATATGGATCCAAATCCTTCCCTTACGAAGTAGCACACAAACTAGGGTTTAAGCTTCTGTCACTCTAGCAACCCATCATCTAATAACTAGTACACAATGAATTCCCTTAGGCTTAAAGATGGTGAAGTGCCATGTAGTCGACGTTCACATGAAAACACTAAGGGAATCACAACATACATATCATCAAAATATCGAACACATATCAACTTCACATGATTACTTGCAACATGACTTCTCCTGTGACCCACGAACAAAAGTAACCACTCACAAATGATATTCATGCTCAAGATCAGAGGGGTATTAAATATTATAATGGATCTAAACATATAATCTTCCACCAAATAAACCATCTAGTAATCAACTACAAGATGTAATCAACACTACTAGTCACCCAAAGGTACCAATCCGATGTTCCGGTACAAAGATTGAGCACAAGAGATGAACTAGGGTTTGAGAGGAGATGGTGTTGTTGAAGATGTTGATGAAGATTGGCCTCCCAAAGATGAGAGGGTTGTTGGTGATGACGATGGCTTCGATTTCCCCCTCCAGAAGGGAAGTTCCCCTGGTAGAATCGCTCCGCCGGAGGGAAAAAGTGCTCCTACCCAAGTTCCGCCTCGAGACGGTGGCGCTCCGTCCAGAAATTCCTCTCCTAATTTTTTCTAGGTCAAAATGACTTATATACTAGAAGATGGGCACCGGAGGTGGGCCGGGCTGGCCACAACCCACCAGGGCGCGCCTGGGGGCTTGGCATGCCCTGGTGTCTTGTGGTCACCAGGTGCTCCCCTCCGGTAGTTATTTGCTCTAGTATTTTTGATATATTCCAAAACAATTCTCCTTAAATTTTCACCTCATTTGGAGATGGTTATCTCTGACATAGCTTTTTCAGGTCAAGAATTCCAGCTGCCGGCATTCTCCCTCTTTGAGTAAACCTTGCATATTATGAGAGAAAAGGCATTATAATTACTCCATGAAGCATTATTATGCATAAAAACATTACAAATAACAGTAGGAAATCATGATGCAAAATGGACATATCAACTCCCCCAAGCTTAGACCTCGCTTATCCTCAAGCGAAAGCCGATATCGAAAAACATGTCCACATGGTTTGAGAGAGAGGTGTCGATAAAAAAAATACGGACATAGTAGCATGATGCTTGTTATCATAACATCAACAAAATTTATCATAAAACTTTTTCATATAACTTTATCATATAACTTCTCATGAACAAGTAACAATTCATCACAACATCGAAGTATACAGCATAAACCTTATTGAAAAGCAAAAAAACTATGTTCTTGGTCAACTTTGCAACTACAGTTCATCATATTTTCAGGAAGGGTCTCGTATCGGAGCCTCTTGGCAAGTCCACATACTCAACCATCTCTTAGTCTTCTATGATTGCTAACACTCACCACATACCCATGAGCAAAAAGTTTCAACCGGACACATAGGAAGATAGGGGCTTATAGTTTCACCTCCCAACGTATTGAGCTCAAGGGTGATGTCAACAATAATAACTCATGCTCACTCATATCCAAATGGATATATATGTGCCTAAATCTTTCCTCACCACATGATGCTTGTGAAAGAGAAAATAAAAAGGGATAGGGAAGAATACTTTGGCTCTTGCATAAAAGTAAATACATAAAAGTAAAATATAGGCCCTTCCCAGAGGGAAGCAGAGGTTGTCATGTGTTTTTTGGTTTGCATGCCAAATCCCTTAATGCACAAGAATGTCACGTTATATTTCCCCTTATGATAGCAAACTTTATTATGCAGTCCGTCGCTTTTATTACTTTGCCATCACAAGTTCGTACAACGCTCAATTTTCTCTTACATTAATTGATCAAACATATTTAGAAGAAATTTTTATTGCCTTATTGCACCGATGACAACTTACTTGAAGGATCTTAATCAATCCATAGGTAGGTATGGTGGACTCTCAAAACATGATTTTGGGTTTAAAGTTTTTGGATGCACGAGTAGTAGCTCTACTTAGTGCGGAATTTTTGGCTAGAAAAGATATTGAGCAAGCACCACATGTTGAAGGATCTATGACAATATAACTTCTATGTGGATATGAACAAACATAACTCATTAAGTTGTCTTCCTTGTCCAATGTCAACAATTTTTTTGGCATATAGTATTTAATGGGGGCTCACAATCATAAAAGATGTCCAAGATAGTATATTTGCATGTGAATATTCTCTTCCCTTATTAATTCTTTCATGAGTTGCATCATTGACCAATGTTGTATTTGTTAATTTCCAATAAAATTCTACCACTTATACTTTTCCTCATGTGATGTCATTACTCACCATAAGATTAGCATATGATCTTTTCATTTTTTATTTTGATACAACATAAAAGTAAAGAAGCAACAACTCAAACTAAACTTTATTATATAACTCTCACTCGATTACGTAGAAAGATAGATCACTAAAGCTCGAAAATAGATCATACTAAACTTTTATTCAGCTAAATCATGAAATAACTAAGGATCGAATTAAAATAGATAAAGGTAATAAAAGTGATGGTGATACGATACCGGGGCACCTTCCCCAAGCTTGGCACAAGCAAAGGGGGGTGTCCGTACTCGTGTACTCAAGTCTCCTTTGATGGGGAAGATGATGAAGGTGGTGGTGATGAAGTAGTAGGTTTGTCCTCCGGCTTACAGGGAAGGGGCTCACCATCAAAATAGGATGCACGAGTCTCCTCAGTCCTGCAACTAGCAGCTAAACTCGTAGCTTTGAATCTTGCTTCATACTCAAAAACTTGGTTTTGAAGATCGTAGATTTGGCTTTGCAGAAAATTGATTTGCTCGTTGAAGGTGAAGACGATGTCCTTCACGGACCGGCCATCCACCATGTGGTCACGGGTGAATTTTGTGATCATGGAGTGATTGGCGATAAGTCCACGCTCCACCATCCCTTGGCACTTGAAGATGTCTTGTTCCACCGCCTCGAGCGTGGCCTCCATGGTCCCCGTCCTCTTGGGCCCTTGAATATCCCGGATGTGGAGCACCCCCTCATGCATCTCAATGGATTGAGGGTGCTTCATCACCTCCGATAGGTAAGGGTTGATGCCCTTCTCGAAGAAATTGTCCTTGGAGGAGCTTGGTGGAGCCATGGCGATCTAGATCTGACAGGAAAACAACACGAAACAAGAACAGAGGATTTTTCTGCGATGCGGTTGTCAAATCGTCCGGGGGTATATATAAAGATTTTTTTTATCTTGGGAAACAATAATATGGAAGGAAAACAAATTCGGGAAGGTGCTCGAGGGGGGCACAACCCACCAGGGTGCGCCAGGGAGGGCAGGCACGCCCTAGTGTATCATGCTCACCTCGGTTGCCTTTCTGTTTATTTCATATTTTCCTAATTTTTGTAATATTCCAAAACCGACAGAAAATATTTTTGCGGATTTTTCAGAGTCCGTTTACTTACCCTATCACGTACCTCCCCCTTTTCAGGATTCTGGAGTGTTCTGGAAGGTTTCTTTTATGTGTTCCTCCGGTGTCATGGTTTGGATAATATTGCTTTCAACATTAATAAGCGTACCTGAGATATAGTGTTTAATTCTTTGTCCATTGACCACCTTCGGATTAGTACCTTTGACATTATTAATCTTGATAGCTCCAGAGCAATACACCTCTTCGATAATATAAGGTCCTTCCCATTTGGAGAGAAGTTTCCCTGCAAAGAATCTAAAATGAGAGTTGTACAAAAGAACATACTCTCCAACTTTGAATTCCCGCTTTTGGGTTCTTTTATCATGCCATCTTTTAACTTTTTCTTTGAATAGTTTGGCATTTTCATCAGCTTGAGTTCTCCATTCATCTAGTGAGCTAATATCAAATAACCTCTTTTCACCGGCAAAGTTGAAGTCATAATTAAGTTCTTTAATTGCCCAATATGCTTTATGTTCTAACTCAAAGGTCAAATCACTACTGTAGGATACTGCTAACGCGACACTACGATCAGAGACACTTTGACGAAACTGTGTGTGATGCATTAATCGCAAATGGTGGTGTAAAAAACCGTCAAAAAAGGTGCAAAATGTTTGTGATCGCAGAGCCATCAAACACGGTTCAGATTTTAGTTGCGTGTGCGATGCAGGGCACACGGTTAATCCATTCGAACTGTTTGTGATGAGGCAGAACAACATAAACGGGTAGCCATATCAATGTGTGTGCGATATACGGCATATGGTTCACTCGGATGAACTATTTTCGATTGGGAAACACAACAGAAACGGTTCAACTTAACAAGATGTGTGTGATATGCGGCACACAGTTCACATGGATGAACTGTTCGCGGTGAGCCAAAAGAACACAAACAAGTCGTGTAAACAAGATGTGTGTGGTACGTGGCAAACAGTCGACTCGGATGAACTGTTTGCGATGAGATATTACAACACAGATGGTTAATACAGTTAGTTCGTGTGCAATTCTGTGTGTACAAAAAACTTTGAAAAATGCAAACTAGTTGCTTGCGGTGGCTAGGTGTATCGCACACGATGCATCTGTGAGTACTCGCGTGCGATGATTAGTAAGTTACACATATGTTTCCTTATGTTAACATGTGTGTGAATTTGCAATATGATAGTTAATATGCAAATGCCTTCTGGACATCAGGCACACGCTTAAACTCAATGAACTGTGCCAATACTTTCCATGAAAATTTAAGAACTTGGGTAACAACATTTGAGTAACATATATATAGTGGTTACTGTTGGGGAACGTAGTAACAATTCAATAAATTTCCTACGTGTCACCAAGATCAATCTAGCAGATGCTAGAAACGAGAGAGAGGGAGTTCATCTTCATACCCTTGAAGATCGCTAAGCGGAAGCGTTACAAGAACGTGGTTGATGGAGTCGTACTCGCGGCGATTCAAATTGCGGAAGATCTGATCAAGCGCCGAACGGACGGCTCCTCCGCGTTCAACACACGTACAACCCAGGGACGTTTCCTCCTTCTTGATCCAGCAAGGGGAGAGGAGAAGTTGAGGGAGAACTCCGGCAGCACGACGGCATGGTGGTGGTGGAGGTCGTGGTTCTCCGGCAGGGCTTCACCAAGCACTACGGAGGAGGAGGAGGACGTGTTGGAGAGGGGAAGGGCTGCACCAGGGGAAGGGTGCGGCTGCCCTCCCACCCCCCTCTATTTAGAGGGTGAAGGGAGAGGGGGCCGGCCCCCCTAGATGCATCTAGAGGGTGGGCGGCCAAGGGGGGGATTGCCCCCCAAGTTAGGTGGGAGGCGCCCCCACCCCCTAGGGTTTTCAACCGTAGGCGCCATTGGCCCTTGGGGGCGCACCAGCCCACCAGGGGCTGGTTCCCTCCCTTGTTCAGCCCACTTGGCCCACCGTGGCAGGTGTCCCCACCCGGTGGACCCCCGGACACCTTTCGGTGGTCCCGGTACAATACCTATGACCCCCAAAATTATTCCGGCGACTGAAACTGGACTTCCCATATATAATTCTTCACCTCCGGACCATTCCGGAACTCCTCATGACGTCCGGGATCTCATCCGGGACTCCGAACAACCTTCGGTAACCACATACTATTTCCCGTAACAACTCTATCGTCACCGAACCTTAAGTGTGTAGACCCTACGGGTTCGGGAACCATGCAGACATGACCGAGACGTCTCTCCGGTCAATAACCAATAGGGGGATCTGGATACCCATGTTATCTTCCACATGTTCCACGATGATCTCATCGGATGAACCACGATGTCGAGGATTCAATCAATCCCGTATACAATTCCCATTGTCCATCGGTATTTTACTTGGCCGAGATTCGATCATCGGTATCTCTATACATTGTTCAATCTCGTTATCGGCAAGTCTCTTTACTCGTTCCATAATGCATGATCTTGTGGCTAACTCCTTAGTAACATTGAGCTCATTATGATGATGCATTACCGAGTGGGCCAGAGGTACCTCTCCATCATACGGAGTGACAAATCCCAGTCTCGATTCGTGCCAACCCAACAGACACTTTCGGAGATACCTATAGTGCACCTTTATAGCCACCCAGCTACGTTGTGACATTTGGTACACCCAAAGCATTCCTACGGTATCCGGGATTTGCACAATCTCATGGTCTAAGGAAATGATACTTGACATTAGAAAAGCTTTAGTAAACGAACCACACGATCTTGTGCTACGCTTAAGATTGGGTCTTGTCCATCACATCATTCTCCCAATGATGTGATCCCGTTATCAACGACATCCCATGTCCATGGTCAGGAAACCATGACCATCTATTGATCAACGAGCTAGTCAACTAGAGGCTGACTAGGGACACATTGCGATCTATGTATTCTCACATGTATTTCGATTTCCTGTTAATACAATTACAACATGAACAATAGACAATTATCATGAACAAGGAAATATAATCTAGTTAACCAATCTATTATTGCCTCTAGGGCATATTTCCAACAGTCTCCCACTCGCACTAGAGTCAATAATCTAGTTAAATTGTGATGAATCTAACACCTATAGAGTTCTGGTGTTGATCATGTTTTCCACGTGGAAGAGGTTTAGTCAACGGATCTGCGACATTCAGATCCTTATGCACTTTAGAAATATCTATGTCTCCATCTTGAATATATTCATGAATGGAGTTGAAGCGACGCTTGATATGCCTGGTCTTCTTGTGAAACCTGGGCTCCTTGGCAAGGACAATAGCTCCAGTGTTGTCACAGAAGAGAGTCATTGGGCCCGACGCATTGGGAATAACTCCTAGGTCGGTGATGAACTCCTCCTTCATCCGTACTGCTTCCTGTGCTGCCTCCGAGGCTGCTATGTACTCCGCTTCACATGTAGATCCCGCCACGACGTTTTGCTTGCAACTACACTAGCTGACTGCCCCACCATTAAAATTGTACATGTATCTGGTTTGTGACTTGGAGTCATTCAGATCTGTGTCAAAGCTAGCGTCGACGTAACCCTTAGTCCTTTTCAGGTACTTTAGGATATTCTTGACTGTTGTCCAGTGTTCCATGCCGGGATTACATTGGTACCTTCCTACCAAACTTACGTCAAGGTTCACATCAGGTCTGGTACACAGCATGGCATACATAATAGACCTATGGCTGAGGCATAGGGGATGCCACTCATCTTTTCTCTATCTTCTGCCGAGGTTCACATCAGTTCAGTAGCTTGATCCGAAGTATCATGATCAGCATCATTAACTTCCTCTCTAGTCGGTGCAGGCACCACAGAAACATCTTCCTGAGCTGCGCTACTCTCCGGTTCAAGAGGCAGTATCTCATCAAGTTCTATTTTCCTCCCACTTACTTCTTTCGAGAGAAACTCTTTCTCTAGAAAGGATCCATTCTTGGCAACAAAGATCTTGCCTTCTGATCTGAGGTAGAAGGTATACCCAATAGTTTCCTTAGGGTATCCTATGAAGAAGCATTTTTCCTACTTGGGTTCGAGCTTTTCAGGTTGAAGTTTCTTGACATAAGCATCGCATCCCCAAACTTTCAGAAACGACGGCTTAGGTTTCTTTCCAAACCATGATTCATACGGTGTCATCTCAACGGATTTCGATGGAGCCCTATTTAAAGTGAATGAGGCAGTCTCTAAAGCATAACCCCAAAATGATAGCGGTAGATCGGTAAGAGACATCATAGATCGCACCATATCCAATAGAGTGCGATTACGACGTTCGGACACACCATTTCTCTGAGGTGTTCCAGGTGGCATGAGTTGTGAAACAATTCCACATTTCCTTAAGTGTGTGCCAAAATCGTGACTCAAGTATTCTCCTCCACGATCTGATTGCAAGAACTTTATTTTCCTATCACGTTGCTTCTCTACCTCACTCTGAAATTCCTTGAACTTTTCAAAGGTCTCAGACTTGTGTTTCATTAAGTAGACATACCCATATCTACTTAAGTCATCAGTGAGGGTGAGAACATAACGATAGCCACCACGAGCCTCAACGCTGATTGGACCGCACACATCAGTATGTATGATTTCCAATAAGTTGGTTGCTCGCTCCATTGTTCCGGAGAACGGAGTCTTGGTCATTTTGCCCACGAGGCATGGTTCGCACGTGTCAAATGATTCATAATCAAGAGACTCCAAAAGTCCATCTGCATGGAGTTTCTTCATGCGTTTGACACCAATGTGACCAAGGCGGCAGTGCCACAAGTATGTGGGACTATCATTATCAACCTTACATCTTTTGGCATTCACACTATGAATATGTGTAACATCACGTTCGAGATTGAACAAAAATAAACCATTGCCCAGCGGGCATGACCATAAAACGTATCTCTTGTATACATGGAACAACCAATATTCTCGGATTTAAATGAGTAGCCATCTCGCATTAAACGAGATCCAGATACGATGTTCATGCTCAAAGCTGGCACTAAATAACAATTATTGAGGTTTAAAACTAATCTCGTAGGTAAATGTAGAGTTAGCGTGCCGACGGCGACCACATCGACCTTCGAACCATTCCCGACGCGCATCGTCACCTCGTCCTTCGCTAGTCTCCGCTTATTCCGCAGCTCCTGTTTTGAGTTACAAATATGAGCAACCGCACTGGTATCAAATACCCAGGATCTACTACGAGCGCTGGTAAGGTACGCACCAATAAAATGTATATCACATATACCTTTGGCGTTGCCGGCCTTCTTATCCGCTAAGTACTTGGGGCAGTTCCGCTTCCAGTGACCATTTCCCTTGCAATAAAAGCACTGAGTTTCGGGCTTGGGTCCATTCTTTGGCTTCTTCCCAGCAACTAATTTACCGGGCACGGCAAACCCCCTTGTCGTCCTTCTTGAAGTTCTTCTTACCCTTGCCTTTCTTGAAACTAGTGGTTTTATTCACCATGAACACTTGATGTTCCTTTTTTATCTCCACTTCCGCTGATTTCAGCATTGAAAATAACTCAGGAATGGTCTTTTCCATCCCTTGCATATTGTAGTTCATCACAAAGCTCTTGTAGCTAGGTGGAAGCGACTGGAGGATTCTGTCAATGACCGAGTCATCTGGAAGATTAACTCCCAGTTGAGACAAGCGGTTGTGCAACCCAGACATCTTGAGTATATGCTCGCTAACATAACTGTTTTCCTCCATTTTACAACTGTAGAACTTGTCGGAGACTTCATATCTCTTGACCTGGGCATGAGCTTGGAAAACCATTTTCAGCTCTTGGAACATCTCATATGCTCTGTGGTGCTCAAAACGCTTTTGGAGCTCTGGTTCTAAGATGTAAAGCATGCCACACTGAACTAGGGAGTAATCATCACTACGCGACTGCCAGGCGTTCATAACGTCTTGAGTTGCTGGGAAAATGGGTGCTTCAAGGACATGTGCTTTCTTGGCAGCTATGAGGATGATCCTCAAGTTATGGACCCAATCCGTATATTTGCTACCATCGTCTTTCAGCTTGATTTTCTATAGGAGCGCGTTGAAGTTGAGGGCAACATTAGCGTGAGCCATTTGATCTACAAGACATATTGTAAAGACATTTTAGACTAAGTTCATGATAATTAAGTTCACCTAATCAAATTATTTAATGAACTCCCACTCAGATAGACATCCCTCTAGTCATCTAAGTGATACATGATCCGAATCGACTAGGCCGTGTCCGATCATCATGTGAGACGGACTAGTCACCAACGGTGAACATCTCCATGTTGATCGCATCTACTATACGACTCATGTTTGACCTTTTGGTTTCTCGTGTTCCGAGGCCATGTCTGTACATGCTAGGCTCATCAAGTCAACCTAAATGTTTTGCATGTGTTAATCTGGCTTACATCCGTTGTACGCGAACGTTAGAATCTATCACACCCGATCATCACGTGGTGCTTCGAAACAATGAACCTTGGCAACGGTGCACAGTTAGGGGGAACACTTTTCTTGAAATTTTAGTGAGGGATCATCTTATTTATGCTACCATCGTTCTAAGAAAATAAGATGTAAACATGACAAACATCACATGCAAATCATAAAGTGACATGATATGGCCAATATCATCTTGCGCCTTTGATCTCCATCTTCGAGGTAGGGCATGATCACCATCGTCACCAGCATGACACCATGATCTCCATCATCGTGTCTTCATGAAGTTGTCTCGCCAACTATTACTTCTACTACTATGGCTAACTGTTAGCGATAAAGTGAAGTAATTACATGGCGTTTTCATTGACACGCAGGTCATACAATAAATTAAGACAACTCATATGGCTCCTGCCGGTTGTCATACTCATCGACATGCAAGTCATGATTCCTATTACAAGAACACGATCAATCTCATACATCACATATATCATTCATCACATCCTTTTGGCCATATCACATCACATAGCATACCCTGCAAAAACAAGTTAGACGTCCTCTAATTGTTGTTGCATGTTTTACGTGGCTGCTATGGGTTTCTAGCAAGAACGTTTCTTACCTATGCAAAAACCACAATGGTGATATGCCAATTGTTATTTACCTTTCATAAGGACCCTTTTCATCGAATCCGATCCGACTAAAGTGGGAGAGACAGACACCCGCTAGCCACCTTATGCATCAAGTGCATGTCAGTCGGTGGAACCAGTCTCACGTATACGTGTAAGGTTGGTCTGGGCCGCTTCATCCCACAATGTCGCCGAATCAAGATAAGACTAGTAACGGTAAGCAAATTGAACAAATCATCGCCCACAACTACTTTGTGTTCTACTCGTGCATAGAATCTTCGCATATACCTAGCTCATGATGCCACTCTTGGGGAACGTAGTAACAATTCAAAAAAATTCCTACGTGTCACCAAGATCAATCTAGGAGATGCTAGGAACGAGAGAGAGGGAGTGCATCTTCATACCCTTGAAGATCGCTAAGCGGAAGCATTACAAGAACCCAGTTGATGGAGTCGTACTCGCGGCGATTCAAATCGCAAAAGATCCGATCAAGCGCCGAATGGACGGCGCCTCCGCGTTCAACACATGTATAGCCCAGGGATGTCTCCTCCTTCTTGATCCAGCAAGGGGAGAGGAGAAGTTGAGGGAGAACTCTGGAACCACGACGACGTGGTGGTGGTGGAGCTCGTGGTTCTCCAGCAGGGCTTCGCCAAGCACTACGGAGGAGGAGGAGGTGTTGGAGAGGGGAAGGGGTGCGCCAGGGGAAGGGTGCGGCTGCCCTCCCACCACCCCTCTATTTATAGGGTGAAGGGAGAGGGGGCCGACCCCCCTAGATGCATCTAGAGGGGGGGCGGCGGCCAAGGGGGGACTTGCCCCCCAAGTTAGGTGGGAGGCGCCCCCACCCCCTATGGTTTTCAACCCTAGGCGCCTTGGGCCCTTGGGGGGCGTACCAGCCCTCTAGGGGTTGGTTGTTGGGGAACGTAGTAATTTCAAAAAAATTCCTACGCACACTCAGGATCATGGTGATGCATAGCAATGAGAGGGGAGAGTGTTTCCACGTACCCTTGTAGACCGAAAGCGGAAGCGTTAGCACAACACGGTTGATGTAGTCGTACGTCTTCACGATCGACCGATCCAAGTACCGATCGTATGGCACCTCCGAGTTCAGCACACGTTCAGCTCGATGACGTCTCTCGAACTCCGATCCAGCCGAGCTTTGAGGGAGAGTTCCGTCAGCATGACGGCGTGGTGACGGTGATGATGATGCTACTGACGCAGGGCTTCACCGAAGCACCGCTACGATATGATCGAGGTGGAATATGGTGGAGAGGGGCACCGCACACGGCTAAGAGATCAAGAGATCAATTGTTGTGTCTATGGGGTGCCCCCCTCCTCCGTATATAAAGGGGGGAGGAGGAGAGGGCCGGCCAAGGGGAGGAGGCGCGCCCAAGGGGGGCAATCCTACTCCAAGTAGGATTCCCCCCTCTTTCCTAGTCCAAGTAGGAGAGGGGAAGGAAGGGGAGGAGAAGAAGAAGGAAAGGGGGGGCGGCCCCCTAGTCCGATTCGGTTTGGGCTAGGGGGGCTGCGCGCCCCTAGCTGGGCGCCTCTCCTCTTCCACCACTTGGGCCCATGAGGCCCAATAACCCCCCGGGAGGTTCCGGTAACCTCCCGGTTTCTCCGGTATTTATCCGATAACCCCCGGAACTCATCCGGTGTCCGAATATAACATTCAAATATATCAATCTTAATGTCTCGACCATTTTGAGACTCCTCGTCATGTCCGTGATCACATCCGGGACTCCGAACTACCTTCGGTACATCAAAACACAAAACTCATAATACCGATGGTCATCTAACTTTAAGCGTGCGGACCCTACGGGTTCGAGAATGACCGAGACACGTCTCCGGTCAATAACCAATAGCGGAACCTGGATGCTCATATTGGCTCCTACATATTCTACGAATATCTTTATCAGTCAAACCGCATAACAACATACTTTGTTCCCTTTGTCATCGGTATGTTACTTGCTCGAGATTCGATCGTTGGTATCTCAATACCTAGTTCAATCTCGTTACTGGCAAGTCTCTTTACTCGTTTCGTAATACATCATCTCGAAATTAACTCATTAGTCACAATGCTTGCAAGGCTTATAGTGATGTGCATTACCGAGAGGGCCCAGAGATACCTCTCCGATAATCGGAGTGACAAATCCTAATCTCAAAATACACCAACCCAACAAGTACCTTCGGAGACACCTGTAGAGCACCTTTATAATCACCCAGTTACGTTGTGACGTTTGGTAGCACACAAAGTGTTCCTCCGGTAAACGGGAGTTGCATAATCTCATAGTCATAGGAACATGTATAAGTCATGAAGAAAGCAATAGCAACATACTAAACGATCAAGTGCTAAGCTAACAGAATGGGTTAAGTCAATCATATCATTCTCCTAATAATGTGATCCCGTTAATCAAATGACAACTCATGTCCATGGCTAGAAAACTTAACCATCTTCGATTAACGAGCTAGTCAAGTAGAGGCATACTAGTGACACTATGTTTGTCTATGTATTCACACATGTATTATGTTTCCGGTTAATACAATTTTAGCTTGAATAATAAACATTTATCATGATATGAGGAAATAAATAATAACTTTATTATTGCCTCTAGGGAATATTTCCTTCAGTCTCCCACTTGCACTAGAGTCAATAATCTAGATTACACAGTAATGATTCTAACACCCATGGCGTTTTGGTGCTGATCATGTTTTGCTCGTGGAAGAGGCTTAGTCAACGGGTCTGCAACATTCAGATCCGTATGTATCTTCCAAATCTCGATGTCTCCCACCTGGACATGGTCCCGGATGGAATTGAAGCGCCTCTTGATGTTCTTGGTCCTCTTGTGAAATCTGGATTCCTTTGCCAAGGCAATTGCACCAGTATTGTCACAAAAGATTTCCATTGGACCCGATGCACTAGGTATGACACCTAGATCGGATATGAACTCCTTCATCCAGACTCCTTCATTTGCTGCTTCTAAAGCAGCTATGTACTCCGCTTCACACGTAGATCCCGCCACGACGCTTTGTTTAGAACTGCACCAACTGACAGCTCCACCTTTCGATGTAAACACGTATCCGGTTTGCGATTTAGAATCGTCCGGATCAGTGTCAAAGCTTGCATCGACGTAACCATTTACGACTAGCTCTTTGTCACCTCCATAAACGAGAAACATATCATTAGTCCTTTTCAGGTATTTCAGGATGTTCTTGACCGCTGTCCAGTGATCCACTCCTGGATTACTTCGGTACCTCCCTGCTAGGCTAATAGCAAGACACACATCAGGTCTGGTACACAGCATTGCATACATGATAGAGCCTATGGCTGAAGCATAGGGAACATCTTTCATTTTCTCTCTATCTTCTGCAGTGGTCGAGCATTGAGTCTGACTCAACTTCACACCTTGTAACACAGGCAAGAACCCTTTCTTTGCTTGATCCATTTTGAACTTCTTCAAAACTTTGTCAAGGTATGTGCTTTGTGAAAGTCCTATCAAGCGTCTTGATCTATCTCTATAGATCTTAATGCCTAATATGTAAGCAGCTTCACTGAGGTCCTTCATTGAAAAACTTTTATTCAAGTATCCTTTTATGCTATCCATAAATTCTATATCATTTCCAATCAGTAATATGTCATCTACATATAATATCAGAAATGCTACAGAGCTCCCACTCACTTTCTTGTAAATACAGACTTCTCCAAAAGTCTGTATAAAACCATATGCTTTGATCACACTATCAAAAAGTTTATTCCAACACCGAGAGGCTTGCACCAGTCCATAAATGGATCGCTGGAGCTTGCACACTTTGTTAGCTCTCTTTGGATCGACAAAACCTTCTGGTTGCATCTGAAGGAAATATGCCCTAGAGGCAATAATAAAGTATTATTTATTTCCTTATATCATGATAAATGTTTATTATTCATGCTAGAATTGTATTAACCGGAAACATAATACCTGTGTGAATACATAGACAAACAGTGTGTCACTAGTATGCCTCTACTTGACTAGCTCGTTAATCAAAGATGGTTATGTTTCCTAACCATAGACATGAGTTGTCATTTGATTGACGGGATCACCTCATTAGGAGAATGACGTGATTGACTTGACCCATTCCGTTAGCTTAGCACCCGATCGTTTAGTATGTTGCTATTGCTTTCTTCATGACTTATACATGTTCCTATGACTATGAGATTATGCAACTCCCGTTTACCGGAGGAACACTTTGTGTGCTACCAAACGTCACAACGTAAATGGGTGATTATAAAGGTGCTCTACAGGTGTCTCCAAAGGTACTTGTTGGGTTGGTGTATTTCGAGATTAGGATTTGTCACTCCGATTGTCGGAGAGGTATCTCTGGGCCCACTCAGTAATGCACATCACTATAAGCCTTGCAAGCATTGTGACTAATGAGTTAGTTGCGGGATGATGTATTACGGAACGAGTAAAGAGACTTGCCGGTAACGAGATTGAACTAGGTATCGAGATACCGACGATCGAATCTCGGGCAAGTAACATACCGATGACAAAGGGAACAACGTATGTTGTTATGCGGTCTGACCGATAAAGATCTTCGTAGAATATGTAGGAACCAATATGAGCATCCAGGTTCCGCTATTGGTTATTGACCGGAGAGGTGTCTCGGTCATGTCTACATAGTTCTCGAACCCGTAGGGTCCGCACGCTTAAAGTTACGATGACATTTATATTATGAGTTTATATGTTTTGATGTACCGAAGGTTGTTCGGAGTCCCGGATGTGATCACGGACATGACGAGGAATCTCAAAATGGTCGAGACATAAAGATTGATATATTGGACGACTATATTCGGACACCGGAAGTGTTCCGGAGAAGTTTCGGATTAAACTGGAGTGCCGGAGGGTTACCGAAACCCCCGGGGAAGTATTGGGCCTTAGTGGGCCTTGAGGGGAGAGAGAGGGCAGCAGCCAGGAGGTGGCGCGCCCCCTCCCATGAGGAGTCCGAATTGGACTAGGGGAGGGGGCACAGCCCCTCTTTCCCTCTCCCTCTCCCTCTCTTTCCTTCCCCCCTCTCTTCCTAGTGGGACTAGGAAAGGGGAGTCCAACTCCTACTAGGAGAAGGACTCCCCCCCTCTCCTTGGCGCGCCCAAGGCAGCCGGCCTCCCCCTTGCTCCTTTATATACGGGGGCAGGGGGGCACCTCTAGACACAACTTGATATATGATATTTTAGCCGTGTGCGATGCCCCCCTCCACCATATTACACCTCGATAATACCGTTGCGGAGCTTAGGCGAAGCCCTGTGTTGGTGGAACATCATCATCGTCACCACGCCGTCGTGCTGACGAAACTCTCCCTCAACACTCGGCTGGATCGGAGCTCGAGGGACGTCATCGAGCTGAACGTGTGCTGAACTCGGAGGTGCCGTGCGTTCGGTACTTGATCGGTCGGATCGTCAAGACGTACGACTACATCAACCGCATTGTCATAACGCTTCCGCTGTGGGTCTACGAGGGTACGTGGACAACACTCTCCCCTCTCGTTGCTATGCATCACCATGATCTTGCGTGTGCGTAGGAAACTTTTTGAAATTACTACGTTCCCCAACAGTGGTATCAGAGCCAGGTTTTATGGGTTGATGCTATGAACGAGTAGAACACAAGTGAGTTGTGCGCGATATAAGTCATACTGCTTACCAGCATGTCATACTTTGGTTCAGCGGTATTGTGAGATGAAGCGGCCCGGACCGACATTACGCGTACGCTTACGCGAGACTGGTTTCACCGTTCGGAGCACTCGTTGCTTAAAGGTGACTGGCGGGTGTGTGTCTCTCTCACTTTAGTTGAACTGAGTGTGGCTACGTCCGGTCCTTGCGAAGGTTAAAACAGCACCAACTTGACAAACTATCATTGTGGTTTTGATGCGTAGGTAAGAACGGTTCTTGCTGAGCCCGTAGCAGCCACGTAAAACTTGCAACAACAAAGTAGAGGACGTCTAACTTGTTTTTGCAGGGCATGTTGTGATGTGATATGGTCAAGACATGATGCTATATTTTATTGTATGAGATAATCATGTTTTGTAACCGAGTTATCGGCAACTGGCGGGAGCCATATGGTTGTCGCTTTATTGTAAGATGAAATCGCCATGTAATAGTTTTACTTTATCACTAAGCGGTAGCGATAGTCGTAAAAGAAATTAGTTGGCGAGACGACAACGATACTACGATGGAGATCAAGGTGTCACGCCGGTGACGATGGTGATCATGACGGTGCTTCGGAGACGGAGATCACAAGCACGGTGCTTCGGAGATGGAGATCACAAGCACAAGATGATGATGGCCATATCATATCACTTATATTGATTGCATGTGATGTTAATCCTTTATGCATCTTATCTTGCTTTGATTGACGGTAGCATTATAAGATGATCTCTCACTAAAATTTCAAGCTAAACTGTTCTCCCTGAGTATGCACCGTTGTGAAAGTTCTTCGTGCTGAGACACCACGTGTTAATCGGGTGTGATAGGCTCTACGTTCAAATACAACGGGTGCAAAACAGTTGCACACGCGGAATACTCAGGTTAAACTTGACGAGCCTAGCATATACAGATATGGCCTCGGAACACAGAGACCGAAAGGTCGAGCGTGAATCATATAGTAGATATGATCAACATAGTGATGTTCACCATTGAAACTACTCCATCTCACGTGTTAATCGAACATGGGTTAGTTGATTTGGACCACGTGATCACTTAGATGATTAGAGGGATGTCTATCTAAGTGGGAGTTCTTAAGTAATATGATTAATTGAACTTAAATTTATCATGAACTTAGTACCTGATAGTATCTTGCTTGTCTATGTTAATTGTAGATAAATGGCCCGTGCTGTTGTTCCGTTGAATTTTAATGCGTTCCTTGAGAAACCTAAGTTGAAAGATGATGGTAGCAATTACACGGACTGGGTCCGTAACTTGAGGATTATCCTCATTGCTGCACAGAAGAATTACGTCCTAGAAGCACCACTAGGTGCCAGGCCTCCTGCAAGAGCAACGCCAGAAGTTATGAACGTCTGGCAGAGCAAAGCTGATGACTACTCAATAGTTCAGTGTGCCATGCTTTACGGCTTAGAACCGGGTCTTCAACGACGATTTGAACGTCATGGAGCATATGAGATGTTCCAGGAGTTGAAGTTAATATTTCAAGCAAATGCCCGGATTGAGAGATATGAAGTCTCCAATAAGTTCTATAGCTGCAAGATGGAAGAGAATAGTTCTGTCAGTGAGCATATACTCAGAATGTCTGGGTATAATAATCACTTGATTCAACTGGGAGTTCATCTTCCGTATGATTGCGTCATTGACAGAATTCTTCAATCACTGCCACCAAGCTACAAGAGCTTCGTGATGAACTATAACATGCAAGGGATGGATAAGACAATTCCCGAGCTCTTCGCAATGCTAAAGGCAGCGGAGGTAGAAATCAAAAAGGAGCATCAAGTGTTGATGGTCAGTAAAACCACTAGTTTCAAGAAAAAGGGAAAAGGGAAGAAGAAAGGGAACTTCAAGAAAAACAGCAAGCAAGTTGTTGTTCAGGAGAAGAAATCCAAGTCTGGACCTAAGCCTGAAACTGAGTGCTTCTACTGTAAGCAAACTGGTCACTGGAAGCGGAACTGCCCCAAGTATTTGGCGGATAAGAAGGATGGCAAGGTTAACAAAGGTATATGTGATATACATGTTATTGATGTGTACCTTACTAATACTCGCAGTAGCACCTGGGTATTTGATACTGGTTCTGTTGCTAATATTTGCAACTCGAAACAGGGGCTACGGATTAAGCGAAGATTGGCTAAGGACGAGGTGACGATGCGCGTGGGAAATGGTTCCAAAGTCGATGTGATCGCCGTCGGCACGCTACCTCTACATCTACCTTCGGGATTAGTTTTAGACCTAAATAATTGTTATTTGGTGCCAACGTTGAGCATGAACATTATATCTGGATCTTGTTTAATGCGAGACGGTTATTCATTTAAATCAGAGAATAATGGTTGTTCTATTTATATGAATAATATCTTTTATGGTTATGCACCCTTGAAGAGTGGTCTATTTTTAATGAATCTCGATAGTAGTGATACACATATTCATAATGTCGAAGCCAAAAGATGCAGAGTTGATAATGACAGTGCAACTTATTTGTGGCACTGCTGTTTGGGTCATATCGGTGTAAAGCGCATGAAGAAACTCCATACTGATGGAATTTTGGAATCACTTGATTTTGAATCACTTGGTACTTGCGAACCATGCCTCATGGGCAAGATGACCAAAACACCGTTCTCCGGAACTATGGAGAGAGCAATAGATTTGTTGGAAATCATACATACAGATGTATGTGGTCCGATGAATATTGAGGCTCGTGGCGGATATCGTTATTTTCTCACCTTCACTGATGATTTGAGCAGATATGGGTATATCTACTTAATGAAACATAAGTGTCAAACATTTGAAAAGTTCAAAGAATTTCAGTGTGAAGTTGAAAATCATCGTAACAAGAAAATAAAATTCCTATGATCTGATCGTGGAGGAGAATATTTGAGTTACGAGTTTGGCCTACATTTGAAACAATGCGGAATAGTTTCGCAACCCACGCCACCCGGAACACCACAGCGTAATGGTGTGTCCGAACGTCGTAATCGTACTTTATTAGATATGGTGTGATCTATGATGTCTCTTACTGATTTACCGCTATCATTTTGGGGATATGATTTAGAGACAGCTGCATTCACTCTAAATAGGACACCATCAAAATCCGTTGAGACGACGCCTTATGAACTATGGTTTGGCAAGAAACCGAAGTTGTCATATCTTAAAGTTTGGGGTTGCGATGCTCATGTGAAGAGACTTCAACCTGATAAGCTCGAACCCAAATCGGAGAAATGTGTCTTCATAGGATACCCAAAGGAGACTGCTGGGTACACCTTCTATCACAGATCCGAAGGCAAGATATTCGTTGCTAGGAATGGATCCTTTCTAGAGAAGGAGTTTCTCTCGAAAGAAGTGAGTGGGAGGAAAGTAGAACTTGATGAGGTAACTGTACCTGCTCCCTTATTGGAAAGTAGATCATCGCAGAAATCAGTTTCTGCGACACCTACACCAATTAGTGAGGAAGTTAATGATAATGATCATGAAACTTCAGATCAAGTTATTACTGAACCTCGTAGGTCAACTAGATCAAGATCCACACCAGAGTGGTACGGTAATACTGTTCTGGAGGTTATGTTACTAGACCATGACGAACCTACGAACTATGAAGAAGCGATGGTGAGCCCAGATTCCGCAAAAGGCTTGAAGCCATGAAATCCGAGATGGGATCCATGTATGAGAACAAAGTATGGACTTTGGTTGACTTGCTCGATGGTCGGCAAGCCATTGAAAATAAATGGATCTTCAAGAAGAAGACTGATGCTGATGGTAATGTTACTGTCTATAAACCTCGACTTGTTGCGAAAGGTTTTCGACAAGTTCAAGGGATTGACTACGATGAGACCTTCTCACCCGTAGCGATGCTTAAGTCTGTCCGAATCATGTTATCTATTGCTGCATTTTATGATTATGAAATTTGGCAAATGGATGTCAAAACTGCATTCCTGAATGGATTTCTGGAAGAAGAGTTGTATATGATGCAACCGGAAGGTTTTGTCGATCCAAAGGGAGCTAACAAAGTGTGCAAGCTCCAGCGATGCATTTATGGACTGGTGCAAGCCTCTCGGAGTTGGAATAAACGCTTTGATACTGTGATCAAAGCATTTGGTTTTATACAGACTTTTGGAGAAGCCTGTATTTACAAGAAAGTGAGTGGGAGCTCGATAGCATTTCTGATATTATATGTGGATGACATATTGCTGATTGGAAATGATATAGAATTTCTGGATAGCATAAAGGGATACTTGAATAAGAGTTTTTCAATGACAGACCTCGGTGAAGCTGCATATATATTAGGCATTAAGATCTATAGAGATAGATCAAGACGCTTAATTGGACTTTCACAAAGCACATACCTTGACAAAGTTTTGAAGAAGTTCAAAATGGATCAAGCAAAGAAAGGGTTCTTGCCTATACTACAAGGTGTGAGATTGAGTAAGACTCAATGCCCGACCACTGCAGAAGATAGAGAGAAGATGAAAGATGTTCCCTATGCTTCAGCCATAGGCTCTATCATGTATGCAATGTTGTGTACCAGACCTGATGTGTGCCTTGCTATAAGTTTAGCAGGGAGGTACCAAAGTAATCCAGGAGTGGATCACTGGACAGCGGTCAAGAACATCCTGAAATACCTGAAAAGGACTAAGGATATGTTTCTCATTTATGGAGGTGACAAAGAGCTCATCGTAAATGGTTACGTTGACGCAGGCTTTGACACTGATCCGGACGATTCTAAATCGCAAACCGGATACGTATTTACATTGAACGATGGAGCTATCAGTTGGTGAAGTTCTAAGCAAAGTGTCGTGGCGGGATCTACGTGTGAAGCAGAGTACATAGCTGCTTCGGAAGCAGCAAATGAAGGAGTCTGGATGAAGGAGTTCATATCCTATCTAGGTGTCATACCTAGTGCATCGGGACCAATGAAAATCTTTTGTGACAATACTGGTGCAATTGCCTTAGCAAAGGAATCCAGATTTCACAAGAGAATCAAACACATCAAAAGACGCTTCAATTCCATCCGGGATTTTGTCCAGGTGGGAGACATAGAAATTTGCAAGATACATACGGATCTGAATGTTGCAGACCCGTTGACTAAGCCTCTTCCACGAGCAAAACATGATCAGCACCAAGACTCCATGGGTGTAAGAATCATTACTGTGTAACCTAGATTATTGACTCTAGTGCAAGTGGGAGACTGAAGGAAATATGCCCTAGAGGCAATAATAAAGTATTATTTATTTCCTTATATCATGATAAATGTTTATTATTCATGCTAGAATTGTAATAACCGGAAACATAATACATGTGTGAATACATAGACAAACAGTGTGTCACTAGTATGCCTCTACTTGACTAGCTCGTTAATCAAAGATGGTTATGTTTCCTAACCATAGACATGAGTTGTCATTTGATTGACGGGATCACCTCATTAGGAGAATGACGTGATTGACTTGACCCATTCCGTTAGCTTAGCACCCGATCGTTTAGTATGTTGCTATTGCTTTCTTCATGACTAATACATGTTCCTATGACTATGAGATTATGCAACTCCCGTTTACCGGAGGAACACTTTGTGTGCTACCAAACGTCACAACGTAAATGGGTGATTATAATGGTGCTCGACAGGTGTCTCCAAAGGTACTTGTTGGGTTGGCTTATTTCGAGATTAGGATTTGTCACTCCGATTGTCGAAGAGGTATCTCTGGGCCCACTCAGTAATGCACATCACTATAAGCCTTGCAAGCATTGTGACTAATGAGTTAGTTATGGGATGATGTATTACGGAACGAGTAAAGAGACTTGCCGGTAACGAGATTGAACTAGGTATCGAGATACCGACGATCGAATCTCGGGCAAGTAACATACCGATGACAAAGGGAACAACGTATGTTGTTATGCGGTCTGACCGATAAAGATCTTCGTAGAATATGTAGGAACCAATATGAGCATCCAGGTTCCGCTATTGGTTATTGACCGGAGAGGTGTCTCGGTCATGTCTACATAGTTCTCGAACCCATAGGGTCCGCACGCTTAAAGTTACGATGACAGTTATATTATGAGTTTATATGTTTTGATGTACCGAAGGTTGTTCGGAGTCCCAGATGTGATCACGGACATGACGAGGAGTCTCGAAATGGTCGAGACATAAAGATTGATATATTGGACGACTATATTCGGACACCGGAAGTGTTCCGGAGAAGTTTCGGATTAAACCGGAGTGCCGGAGGGTTACCGAAACCCCCCGGGGAAGTATTGGGCCTTAGTGGGCCTTGAGGGGAGAGAGAGGGCAGCAGCCAGGAGGTGGCGTGCCCCCTCCCATGAGGAGCCCGAATTGGACTAGGGGAGGGGGGCGCAGCCCCTCTTTCCCTCTCCCTCTCCCTCTCTTTCTTCCCCCCCCCTCTCTTCCTAGTTGGACTAGGAAAGGGGAGTCCAACTCCTACTAGGAGAAGGACTCCCCTCCTCTCCTTGGCGCGCCCAAGGCAGCCGGTCTCCCCCTTGCTCCTTTATATACGGGGGCAGGGGGCACCTCTAGACACAACTTGATATACGATATTTTAGCCGTGTGCGGTGCCCCCTCCACCATATTACACCTCGATAATACCGTTGCAGAGCTTAGGCGAAGCCCTGTGTCGGTGGAACATCATCATCGTCACCACGCCGTCGTGCTGACGAAACTCTCCCTCAACACTCGGCTGGATCGGAGCTCGAGGGACGTCATCGAGCTGAACGTGTGCTGAACTCGGAGGTGCTATGCGTTCGGTACTTGATCGGTCGGATCGTGAAGACGTACGACTACATCAACCGCGTTGTCATAACGCTTCCACTGTCCGTCTACGAGGGTACGTGGACAACACTCTCCCCTCTCGTTGCTATGCATCACCATGATCTTGCGTGTGCGTAGGAAACTTTTTGAAATTACTACGTTCCCCAACAGTGGTATCAGAGCCAGGTTTTATGCGTTGATGCTATGCACGAGTAGAACACAAGTGAGTTGTGGGCGATATAAGTCATACTGCTTACCAGCATGTCATACTTTGGTTCAGCGGTATTGTGAGATGAAGCGGCCCGGACCGACATTACGCGTACGCTTATGCGAGACTGGTTTCACCGTTCGGAGCACTCGTTTCTTAAAGGTGACTGGAGGGTGTCTGTCTCTCTCACTTTAGTTGAACTGAGTGTGGCTACGCCCGGTCCTTGCGAAGGTTAAAACAACACCAACTTGACAAACTATCGTTGTGGTTTTGATGCGTAGGTATGAACGGTTCTTGCTGAGCCCGTAGCAGCCACGTAAAACTTGCAACAACAAAGTAGAGGACGTCTAACTTGTTTTTGCAGGGCATGTTGTGATGTGATATGGTCAAGACATGATGCTATATTTTATTGTATGAGATGATCATGTTTTGTAACCGAGTTATCGGCAACTGGCGGGAGCCATATGCTTGTCGCTTTATTGTAAGATGCAATCGCCATGTAATAGTTTTACTTTATCACTAAACGGTAGCGATAGTCGTAAAATAAATTAGTTGGCGAGACGACAACGATACTACGATGGAGATCAAGGTGTCACGCCGGTGACGATGGTGATCGTGACGGTGCTTCGGAGATGGAGATCACAAGCACGGTGCTTCGGAGATGGAGGTCACAAGCACAAGATGATGATGGCCATATCATATCACTTATATAGATTGCATGTGATGTTAATCCTTTATGCATCTTATCTTGCTTTGATTGACGGTAGCATTATAAGATGATCTCTCACTAAAATTTCAAGATAAAGTGTTCTCCCTGAGTATGCACCGTTGCGAAAGTTCTTCGTGCTGAGAAACCACGTGTTAATCGGGTGTGATAGGCTCTACGTTCAAATACAACGGGTGCAAAACAGTTGCACACGCAGAATACTCAGGTTAAACTTGACGAGCCTAGCATATACAGATATGGCCTCGGAACACAGAGACCGAAAGGTCGAGCATGAATCATATAGTAGATATGATCAACATAGTGATGTTCACCATTGAAACTACCCCATCTCACGTGTTAATCGGACATGGTTTAGTTGATTTGGACCACGTAATCACTTAGATGATTAGAGGGATGTCTATCTAAGTGGGAGTTCTTAAGTAATATGATTAATTGAACTTAAATTTATCATGAACTTAGTACCTGATAGTATCTTGCTTGTCTATGTTAATTGTAGATAAATGGCCCGTGCTGTTGTTCCGTTGAATTTTAATGCATTCCTTGAGAAAGCTAAGTTGAAAGATGATGGTAGCAATTACACGGACTGGGTCCGTAACTTGAGGATTATCCTCATTGCTGCACAGAAGAATTACATCCTAGAAGCACCGCTAGGTGCTAGGCCTCCTACAAGAGCAACGCCAGAAGTTATGAACATCTGGCAGAGCAAAGCTGATGACTACTCAATAGTTCAGTGTGCCATGCTTTACGGCTTAGAACCGAGTCTTCAACGACGTTTTGAACTTCATGGAGCATATGAGATGTTCCAGGAGTTGAAGTTAATATTTCAAGCAAATTCCCGGATTGAGAGATATGAAGTCTCCAATAAGTTCTATAGCTGCAAGATGGAAGAGAATAGTTCTGTCAGTGAGCATATACTCAGAATGTCTGGGTATAATAATCACTTGATTCAACTGGGAGTTCATCTTCCGGATGATTGCGTCATTGACAGAATTCTTCAATCACTGCCACCAAGCTACAAGAGCTTCGTGATGAACTATAACATGCAAGGGATGGATAAGACAATTCCCGAGCTCTTTGCAATGCTAAAGGCAGCGGAGGTAGAAATCAAAAAGGAGCATCAAGTGTTGATGGTCAGTAAAACCACTAGTTTCAAGAAAAAGGGCAAAGGGAAGAAGAAAGGGAACTTCAAGAAAAACAACAAGCAAGTTGCTGTTCAGGAGAAGAAATCCAAGTCTGGACCTAAGCCTGAAACTGAGTGCTTCTACTGTAAGCAGACTGGTCACTGGAAGCGGAACTGCCCCAAGTATTTGGCGGATAAGAAGGATGGCAAGGTTAACAAAGGTAGATGTGATATACATGTTATTGATGTGTACCTTACTAATACTCGCAGTAGCACCTGGGTATTTGATACTGGTTCTGTTGCTAATATTTGCAACTCGAACAGGGGCACGGATTAAGCGAAGATTGGCTAAGGACGAGGTGACGATGCGCGTGGGAAATGGTTCCAAAGTCGATGTGATCGCCGTCGGCACGCTACCTCTACATCTACCTTCGGGATTAGTTTTAGACCTAAATAATTGTTATTTGGTGCCAGCGTTGAGCATGAACATTATATCTGGATCTTGTTTAATGCGAGACGGTTATTCATTTAAATCAGAGAATAATGGTTGTTCTATTTATATGAATAATATCTTTTATGGTTATGCACCCTTGAAGAGTGGTCTATTTTTAATGAATCTCGATAGTAGTGATACACATATTCATAATGTCGAAGCCAAAAGATGCAGAGTTGATAATGACAGTGCAACTTATTTGTGGCACTGCCGTTTGGGTCATATCGGTGTAAAGAGCATGAAGAAACTCCATACTGATGGAATTTTGGAATCACTTGATTTTGAATCACTTGGTACTTGCGAACCATGCCTGATGGGCAAGATGACCAAAACACCGTTCTCCGGAACTATGGAGAGAGCAACAGATTTGCTGGAAATCATACATACAGATGTATGTGGTCCGATAAATATTGAGGCTCGTGGCGGATATCGTTATTTTCTCACCTTCACTGATGATTTGAGCAGATATGGGTATATCTACTTAATGAAACATAAGTCTGAAACATTTGAAAAGTTCAAAGAATTTCAGTGTGAAGTTGAAAATCATCGTAACAAGAAAATATAATGCCTACGATCTGATCGTGGAGGAGAATATTTGAGTTACGAGTTTGGCCTACATTTGAAACAATGCGGAATAGTTTCGCAACTCACGCCACCCGGAACACCACAGCGTAATGGTGTGTCCGAACGTCGTAATCGTACTTTATTAGATATGGTGTGATCTATGATGTCTCTTACTGATTTACTGCTATCATTTTGGGGTTATGCTTTAGAGACGGCTGCATTCACTCTAAATAGGACACCATCAAAATCCGTTGAGACGACGCCTTATGAACTATGGTTTGGCAAGAAACCGAAGTTGTCATATCTTAAAGTTTGGGGTTGCGATGCTCATGTGAAGAAACTTCAACCTGATAAGCTCGAACCCAAATCGGAGAAATGTGTCTTCATAGGATACCCAAAGGAGACTGCTGGGTACACCTTCTATCACAGATCCGAAGGCAAGATATTCGTTGCTAGGAATGGATCCTTTCTAGAGAAGGAGTTTCTCTCGAAAGAAGTGAGTGGGAGGAAAGTAGAACTTGATGAGGTAACTGTACCTGCTCCCTTATTGGAAAGTAGATCATCGCAG
Organism: Triticum aestivum; assembly: GCF_018294505.1. NCBI lineage: Eukaryota > Viridiplantae > Streptophyta > Magnoliopsida > Poales > Poaceae > Triticum > Triticum aestivum. The sequence continues at coordinate 270,809,108 of NC_057796.1, read as the reverse complement.
AAATCAGTTTCTGCGACACCTACACCAATTAGTGAGGAAGTTAATGATAATGATCATGAAACTTCAGATCAAGTTATTACTGAACCTCGTAGGTCAACTAGATCAAGATCCGCACCAGAGTGGTACGGTAATACTGTTCTGGAGGTTATGTTACTAGACCATGACGAACCTACGAACTATGAAGAAGCGATGGTGAGCCCAGATTCCGCAAAAGGCTTGAAGCCATGAAATCCGAGATGGGATCCATGTATGAGAACAAAGTATGGACTTTGGTTGACTTGCTCGATGGTCGGCAAGCCATTGAAAATAAATGGATCTTCAAGAAGAAGACTGATGCTGATGGTAATGTTACTGTCTATAAACCTCGACTTGTTGCGAAAGGTTTTCGACAAGTTCAAGGGATTGACTACGATGAGACCTTCTCACCCGTAGCGATGCTTAAGTCTGTCCGAATCATGTTATCTATTGCTGCATTTTATGATTATGAAATTTGGCAAATGGATGTCAAAACTGCATTCCTGAATGGATTTCTGGAAGAAGAGTTGTATATGATGCAACCGGAAGGTTTTGTCGATCCAAAGGGAGCTAACAAAGTGTGCAAGCTCCAGCGATGCATTTATGGACTGGTGCAAGCCTCTCGGAGTTGGAATAAACGCTTTGATACTGTGATCAAAGCATTTGGTTTTATACAGACTTTTGGAGAAGCCTGTATTTACAAGAAAGTGAGTGGGAGCTCGATAGCATTTCTGATATTATATGTGGATGACATATTGCTGATTGGAAATGATATAGAATTTCTGGATAGCATAAAGGGATACTTGAATAAGAGTTTTTCAATGACAGACCTCGGTGAAGCTGCATATATATTAGGCATTAAGATCTATAGAGATAGATCAAGACGCTTAATTGGACTTTCACAAAGCACATACCTTGACAAAGTTTTGAAGAAGTTCAAAATGGATCAAGCAAAGAAAGGGTTCTTGCCTATACTACAAGGTGTGAGATTGAGTAAGACTCAATGCCCGACCACTGCAGAAGATAGAGAGACGATGAAAGATGTTCCCTATGCTTCAGCCATAGGCTCTATCATGTATGCAATGTTGTGTACCAGACCTGATGTGTGCCTTGCTATAAGTTTAGCAGGGAGGTACCAAAGTAATCCAGGAGTGGATCACTGGACAGCGGTCAAGAACATCCTGAAATACCTGAAAAGGACTAAGGATATGTTTCTCATTTATGGAGGTGACAAAGAGCTCATCGTAAATGGTTACGTTGACGCAAGCTTTGACACTGATCCGGACGATTCTAAATCGCAAACCGGATACGTATTTACATTGAACGATGGAGCTGTCAGTTGGTGAAGTTCTAAGCAAAGTGTCGTGGCGGGATCTACGTGTGAAGCGGAGTACATAGCTGCTTCGGAAGCAGCAAATGAAGGAGTCTGGATGAAGGAGTTCATATCCTATCTAGGTGTCATACCTAGTGCATCGGGACCAATGAAAATCTTTTGTGACAATACTGGTGCAATTGCCTTAGCAAAGGAATCCAGATTTCACAAGAGAATCAAACACATCAAAAGATGCTTCAATTCCATCCGGGATTTTGTCCAGGTGGGAGACATAGAAATTTGCAAGATACATACGGATCTGAATGTTGCAGACCCGTTGACTAAGCCTCTTCCACGAGCAAAACATGATCAGCACCAAGACTCCATGGGTGTAAGAATCATTACTGTGTAACCTAGATTATTGACTCTAGTGCAAGTGGGAGACTGAAGGAAATATGCCCTAGAGGCAATAATAAAGTATTATTTATTTCCTTATATCATGATAAATGTTTATTATTCATGCTAGAATTGTATTAACCGGAAACATAATACATTTGTGAATACATAGACAAACAGTGTGTCACTAGTATGCCTCTACTTGACTAGCTCGTTAATCAAAGATGGTTATGTTTCCTAACCATAGACATGAGTTGTCATTTGATTGACGGGATCACCTCATTAGGAGAATGACGTGATTGACTTGACCCATTCTGTTAGCTTAGCACCCGATCGTTTAGTATGTTGCTATTGCTTTCTTCATGACTTATACATGTTCCTATGACTATGAGATTATGCAACTCCTGTTTACCGGAGGAACACTTTGTGTGCTACCAAACGTCACAACGTAAATGGGTGATTATAAAGGTGCTCTACGGGTGTCTCCAAAGGTACTTGTTGGGTTGGCGTATTTCGAGATTAGGATTTGTCACTCCGATTGTCGGAGAGGTATCTCTGGGCCCACTCAGTAATGCACATCACTATAAGCCTTGCAAGCATTGTGACTAATGAGTTAGTTGCGGGATGATGTATTACGGAACGAGTAAAGAGACTTGCCGGTAACGAGATTGAACTAGGTATCGAGATACCGACGATCGAATCTCGGGCAAGTAACATACCGATGACAAAGGGAACAACGTATGTTGTTATGCGGTCTGACCGATAAAGATCTTCGTAGAATATGTAGGAACCAATATGAGCATACAGGTTCCGCTATTGGTTATTGACCGGAGAGGTGTCTCGGTCATGTCTACATAGTTCTCGAACCCGTAGGGTCCGCGCGCTTAAAGTTACGATGACAGTTATATTATGAGTTTATATGTTTTGATGTACCGAAGGTTGTTCGGAGTCCCGGATGTGATCACGGACATGACGAGGAGTCTCAAAATGGTCGAGACATAAAGATTGATATATTGGACGACTATATTCGGACACCGGAAGTGTTCCGGAGAAGTTTCGGATTAAACCGGAGTGCCGAAGGGTTACCGGAACCCCCCGGGGAAGTATTGGGCCTTAGTGGGCCTTGAGGGGAGAGAGAGGGCAGCAGCTAGGAGGTGGCGCGCCCCCTCCCATGAGGAGTCCGAATTGGACTAGGGGAGGGGGCGCAGCCCCTCTTTCCCTCTCGCTCTCCCTCTCTTTCCTTCCCACCTCTCTTCCTAGTTGGACTAGGAAAGGGGAGTCCAACTCCTACTAGGAGAAGGACTCCCCCCCCCCTCTCCTTGGCTCGCCCAAGGCAGCCGGCCTCCCCCTTGCTCCTTTATATACGAGGTCAGGGGGGCACCTCTAGACACAACTTGATATACGGTATTTTAGCCGTGTGCGGTGCCCCCCTCCACCATATTACACCTCGATAATACCGTCGCGGAGCTTAGGCGAAGCCCTGTGTCGGTGGAACATCATCATCGTCACCACGCCGTCGTGCTGACGAAACTCTCCCTCAACACTCGGCTGGATCGGAGTTCGAGGGACGTCATTGAGCTGAACGTGTGCTGAACTCGGAGGTGCCGTGCATTCGGTACTTGATCGATCGGATCGTGAAGACGTATGACTACATCAACCGCGTTGTTATAACGCTTCCGCTGTCGGTCTACGAGGGTACGTGGACAATACTCTCCCCTCTCGTTGCTATGCATCACCATGATCTTGCGTGTGTGTAGGAACTTTTTTGAAATTACTACGTTCCCCAATAGCATCATATACAACTCTTCTTCCAGAAATCCATTCAGGAATGCAGTCTTTACATCCATTTGCCAAATTTCATAATCATAAAATGCGGCAATTGCTAACATGATTCGGAGAGACTTAAGCATCGCTACACGTGAGAAAGTCTCATCGTAGTCGATCCCTTGAACTTGTCGAAAACCTTTTGCAACAAGTCGAGCTTTATAGACAGTAACATTACCATCAGCATCAGTCTTCTTCTTGAAGATCCATTTATTCTCAATGGCTTGCCGATCATCGCGCAAGTCAACCAAAGTCCACACTTTGTTCTCATACATGGATCCCATCTCAGTTTTCATGGCCTCAAGCCATTTTGCGGAATCTGGGCTCACCATCGCTTCTTCATAGTTCGTAGGTTCGCCTTGGTCAAGTAACATGACCTCCAAAATAGGATTACCGTAATACTCTGGTGCGGATCTTACTCTGGTTGACCTACGAGGTTCAGTAGCAACTTGATCTGAAGTTTCATGATCAATATCATTATCTTCCTCACTAATTGGTGTAGGTGTCACAGGAACCGGTTTCTATGATGAACTACTTTCCAATAAGGGAGCAGGTACAGTTACCTCATCAAGTTCTACTTTTCTCCCACTCACTTCTTTCGAGAGAAACTCCTTCTCTAGAAAGGATCCATTCTTAGCAACGAATGTTGTCGGAGTAAATAGCCACGGGTAGCCTAACCGACTCCCCCTGGCTCTTCAAAAAAATTACCAGGCCATTCAAGCCTTCAAGCATACAAAGCATAGGGCCGCCTTCCTCCGGCCGAGGGCCGACTACCAGAAGGCGACCCAGCCTCAGAAACCTCCTCCAAGAAAGATATGAGATAGCCGACTCCAGGAAGCCGGCCCCAAGAGGACCGACTCCCAGAAGCCGGCCACGAAGAAAGCCGGCTCCCAGAAGCTGGCCAAGACTGCACCCACCAAGACTGTACCCACATAGCAGTGATAGGATGGGGCGTGACCGCAGTACAACCCATTACCCCCGAATCCCGGAACAGGCATGGCCACAGGGCGCCGTACGGGCCAGCCATTCCCCGTCCGGCGTGGCACTGTAGCCATGTTGGCCTCAAAGTCACCCACGACAGGTGCCAGTATGGCCCGTGGGCGGCGGGCCCCTTTGCCAGAGAGACATCTGAAGGCGGCCTGGCCTCCTCTAGTCGACCAGGGATGTGGCCGGCTCCCAATAGCCGGCTACCTCCCTCCCTCGAAGCATGCGCCCTATTAAGGAGACAAGACGAGGTAAGATTACAGTGAGAGCTCGCAAGGCGGAGAAGCCGGCGAGCATAGACACTAACGGCTGGGACCCGTGCCCAGCCGGATTACCATTGTACCCCTGCTGGGTAGGCCTATATAAACCCCCAGGGCACCCATGCAAAGGGTTGATCTCATAGAATTCCACACACCACCTAGAGAGAAAAGGAGAGCTAGCCTTGTCCTTCCTCTTCCTCTAGCCAAACAGCTCCAGGAGCGCTTGTAGCTACTTGTACTGATCTAGTGATCATGCGGAGACCCCGCAGAGCAGGACTAGGGGTGTTATCTCCACGGAGAGCCCCGAACCTGGGTAAGATCCACCGGCGTGCATGTCTTCGCCTCATCCCGTTTCCAGGCACCGGCGATGTTTTACTGGCTCCCACAATGATAAGCCACCCGTTGGCATATGTCGCACCTACCACCCGACATTTGGTGCCCACCATGGGGCCAGGTGCGCCGTCGTCCGGAGACCTGTTCTGGACGGGAACCCTTTTTCTCCCCCGCGAGCGCAGCCAGCCTGCTACGCCCGACGGCGCTTGCCCCGACACGCTGCAAGGCATCGACGACGCCTGCGCGGCAAGCTGCCTCGCCGATCTTCTTGGTGAGACTTGCATCTCCGACGAGCCCGCGTCCGACGCGGGCACGGACTACCCCGAGAGCCGCCTCGTCAGCCTCCTCGAGCAGCTTCACGTCTCCAGCGAACTTGCTGTAGACTTGGAGTCGGTCGGCTCCACCGACCCGATGCTTGTCGACTCCGACACGGCATCGTTCGACGCCTACCCCTCCGACGTGGTAGTCTTTGACGACCCTCTCCCTCGAGCTGACAGTGGCAGCAGCGCTGTCACTGAGGTGCTGGTCATTAGCCACGTTGCCGACTCGGGCGAGAACGCCCACGACGCCCTACAAGTGGCGATGCATGACTTGTCCGTCCCCATCCCGGCCGATGCCGATGCCGAGACCCTGGAGGCACGCCGCCTCGCCCTCATTGCGGAGGGCCAGAAGATAGCCTCCATGAGACACCTCACCGAGGCCCACCAGCACGAAGTCGACCGTGCCGCTTTTGGTACGCCGCCTCACGGCGGACCGAGCCGAGCCGGCCTCGTCAAGAAGCGCGGCGCAGCCATCGCCAGCATGCTGGGGGCAGACCGCCTGGCCTACGCCACACCGCTCGAGAATCTGCGAGCCGCTCAGGCGGCAGCAGAAGAGCTGGACGGGATGGGGGCTGATGAGCTCCCCTACATGACAAGGCGTATCCAGTAGCTGATCGATGCGGCCGCAGAACGGCATGAAGCCGGCGCTCGCGCTGAGAGTCCTCCCCCATGCCGAGAGCACGCCGCGACATCCCGGTCGCCAACTGCGAGCGGCGCCCGCGCACGGAAGGACAAGGAGCCGGCTGCTAGCCGCAGCCGGACTCGAATCACCATCGAGCATGACGCGGAAGGACGCCCTCGAGCAGTGGAGCGCCAAGGCGATCTGCCTCCTCCCCCGCCTCGTGGGGAGAGATGTCTCACCCCGCCGCCTGTCATGCATCCGACTCTCGGTGGCCGACTAGGCCGCCGCGAGGGAGTCGGCGAGAACGACGCCCGCCACCGGATCGACCGCCTAGCTCGATCCCTGGCGCTAGAAGAAGAAGATGATGTCGGCCCGCCATGCTTTGGCCCCCGCATCCGCGACGAGCCCTTCCCCAAAGGGTTCTCGCTCCCCAGAGACACGCCCAAGTACAACGGCTCTGTGAAGCCGGAAGATTGGCTCATCGACTACTCTACCGCCGTCAGCATAGCGAACGGCAACAGGTGCGTAGCCGTGAAATACGTCCCTCTCATGCTGCAAGGCACGGCACGCACCTGGCTCAACAGCCTCAAGCCCTACAGCGTCAACAGCTGGCTGGACTTCACGAAAGTCTTCGTCCGCAACTTCACCAGCACGTACAAGCGGGCTCCCAAGCCCCGCCGCTCTCCCTATGCGTCCAAGGGCCCAGCGAATCGACCCGCGACTACCTCACGCGGTGGGCCGAGCTCCGCAACTCCTGCGAGGGGGTGTACGAGGTTCAAGCTATCGAGTACTTCACCGCCGGGTGCCGAGAGAGCACCCTCCTCAAGCACCGACTCCTCTGCGAGGAGCCGGCTACCCTCGACGAGCTGCTGGTCATTGCAGACAAGTATGCCACAGCCGACTCCTCGATGAAGACCGAGCTCCGAGTGGACGCCTCTGGGAAGGTGCTCGCTCCGGCTCCTAAGACGCCGGCTGGCGACTCCAATCGGCGGCCCTACAAGAACGACCACAAGCGCAAGGCCCCTATGCCGCCTTCCACCAGTTGGCAGGTGGCCACCGTCGAAGACGAGCAGCCCGAAGAACGGCCCGCTCCCAAGAAGAAGGGCGGCAGGCCAGCTTGGCAGCCGGCCTTCTCCTACGAGCAGACTCTCGATGCCCCCTGCAAGTTCCACAACGGCGCGAAGCCGTCCAACCACACGACCCGAAAGTGCCACTGGCTCACACGGATCTCCAAGGGCGAGGGGCTGGTGCCGCCTCCGCCTCCCGGCCCGCCGCCTCTAGCCCCCCAGCAGCCGGCTGCTCGACCAGGAGTCGGAGCCATTCAAGATGAGTTCCCTGATGAGCACGCCGCCTACGTCGTCTTCACGAGCCAGGTTGAGGAAAAGCGCAGCCGGCGCCGACATCACCAAGAGGTCAACTCAGTCGCCTCCAGCAACCCCGAGTTCATACATTGGTCCGAAAGGCCTATCAACTTGAGCCGGGCCGATCACCCAGAGGTGATGCCGTGCCCTGGCTCCTATGCATTGGTGTTGGATGTCACCCTCGCAACGGAGAGGCGGGCTGCCCGATTCTCCTGCGTTCTGATTGATGGCGGAAGCAGTATCAACATACTGTACCGCGATACCATGGAGAAGTTGAACCTCAAGGCGAAGCAGCTCATGCCAAGCCGGACCGTGTTCCATGGCATCGTACCCGGCCTGTCCTGTTCCCCGATCGGCAAGATCAAGATGGATGTTCTCTTCGGAGACAAGGATCACTTTCGCCGAGAAGCAATTTGGTTCGAGGTAGTGGATCTGGAAAGCCCTTACCACGCCTTGCTTGGCCGACCTACTCTGGCCAAGTTCATGGCTGTGCCCCACTACGCCTACCTGGAGATGAAGATGCCGAGCTCGAAGGGGATCATCACCGTAGCCGGCGACTACAAGAAGTCCATCCAGTGCGCTGCAGCCAGCAGCCGACTGGCCGAGTCCCTCGTAGTGGCAGAAGAGAAGAAGATGCTGGATCGAGTTGTGGCCATGGCCGGCAAGCAGCCGACCTTGTCCCCCAACCCCAAGGAATATGATGCGCAGGGCTCCTTCCAGCCGGCCAAGGAGACGTAGAAGATACCTCTGGACCCGGAGAACCCGGAGAGGTTTGCAGTCATTGGTGCAAACCTGGACAGTAAATAGGAAGGTGAGCTCGTCGACTTCCTCCGTGAGAATCGAGACATCTTTGCATGGTCCCCAAAGGACATGCCGGGTGTTCCGAAGGATTTCGCCGAGCACAAGTTACACGTCCGAGCGGACGCGAAGCCGGTTAAACAGCCCCTCCGCAGACTGTCAGAAGAGAAGAGAAGAATCATAGGAGAAGAGATAGCCCGGCTCCTTGCCGCCGGCTTTATTATGGAAGTGTTTTTCCCAGAGTGGCTTGCCAACCCAGTCTCGGTGTTGAAGAAGAATAACAAATGGCGTATGTGTATAGACTACACTAGCCTCAACAAGGCCTGCCCCAAAGATCCGTTTGCTCTGCCACGGATTGATCAAGTAATAGACTCCACAGCCGGATGCGAGCTGTTGAGTTTCTTGGATGCCTACTCAGGATATCACCAGATTAAGTTGGACCCAGCAGACCGCCTGAAGACCGCCTTCATCACACCATTCGGAGCTTTCTGTTACCTGACTATGACAATCGGCTTGAGGAATGCCGGTGCCACCTTTCAGCGTTGCATGCAGAAATGCCTCCTCAAGTAACTCGGCAGAAATGCCCACGTCTACGTAGACGATATTGTGGTGAAGACAGAAAAGCACGGCACCCTGCTAGAAGACCTCAAAGAAACATTTGCCAACTTGCACCGATTCCAGATCAAGCTCAACCCCGAGAAATGGGTGTTCGGAGTACCAGTCGGCCAGCTTCTAGGCTTTCTGGTCTCCGAACGCGGCATTGAGTGCAACCCTGTGAAGATCAAGGCCATTGAGAGAATGGAGATTCCCACCAAGTTGCGAGACGTACAGAAGTTCACCTGGTGCCTGGCCTCCCTAAACCGCTTTATCAGCCGGCTAGGAGAGAAGGCTCTCCCCCTGTACCGACTCATGAAGAAATCCACTCATTTCGAGTGGAATGACCAAGCAGACCAAGCCTTCCATGAGTTGAAAAAGATGCTGACCACTCCACTTGTCCTTGCGGCGCCGACTGAGAAGAAGCCCATGCTCCTCTACATTGCCGCAACTAGCCGAGTGGTCAGTACAGTCATCGTGGTCCAGCGCCCAGAAGAAGGCCGAGCCCAGCTAGTCCAGAGGCCGGTATATTATCTAAGAGAAGTACTGTCCAGCTCAAAGCAAAACTACCCACACTACCAGAAGATGTGCTATGGAGTGTACTTCGCCGCCAAGAAGCTGAAGCCCTACTTTCAAGAGCATCCCATCACGGTCGTATGCACAGCCCCGCTTGCCGAGATCATAGGCAGCCGGGATGCATCTGGCCGGGTGGCTAAATGGGCCATTGCGTTGGCGCCTTACACAATCTTCTACCAGCCCCGCACCGCCATCAAGTCTCAAGCATTGGCCGACTTCCTCGTCGACTGGCCCGAGACCCAGTACCTACCGCCGGCGCCCGACTCTACTCATTGGCGGATGCACTTCGACGGGTCCAAGATGCGCACCGGCTTGGGAGCCGGCATCGTCCTCACCTCTCCCAAAGGCGACAAGCTCAGATACACGCTGCAAATCCACTTTGCCGCCTCCAACAACGTGGCTGAATACGAGGCGCTCATACACGGGCTCCGGCTAGCCAAAGAGCTCGGCATACGCCGGATCCTGTGTTATGGCGACTCGGACTTGGTGGTGTCTAGCAGTCATCTAGCGACTTGGACGCCAAGGATGCAAACATGGCGAGCTATCGATTCCTCGTCCAGCAGATCAGTGGGTACTTCGAAGGGTGCGAGTTCCTTCACGTGCCACGGGCCGACAACGACCAAGCAGACGCCCTGGCACGGATCGGCTCCACCCGACAGGCTATACCAACCGGTGTCTCTCTCCAGCGCCTCCTCAAACCATCTATCAAGCCGTCTCCAGAGTCGGACTCTATCTTCGTACCACCGGCCCCCCGATGCAGCCGGATCCGACTGGAGGAACCCAGCAGGCGGCTCAGGGACTTCGACAAGCGGCCCGGGGACTGCCGTAGTCGCACCCGGCTCGGGGACTTCAGAATCCGGCCCGGGGACTGCAGCAGTCGGCCCAGGGACTGCAGCGACACAAGAAGCGGTGGCCGACTCCAACTCTCCACCACCCAACGCACCCACCCGAGTCACAGTGGCCGTACTAACAGTAGAAGAAGTCACAGCTCCATCATGGGCCCAGCCCATCCTCAACTTCCTAGTCAACAGAGAGCTGCCGATTGAGGAGATCTCGGCAAGGCTAGTGCAATGCCGAGCCGGAACATATGCAATAATAAACAGAGAACTTGTCAAGTGCAGCGTCACTGGGATCTTCCAGCGCTGCGTCGAGCCAGAAAAGGGTGTAGCAATCCTCAAGGATATCCACCAAGGCGAATGCGGCCACCACGCAGCCTCAAGATCACTTGTGGCCAAAGCCTTCCGCCACGGTTTCTTCTGGCCGACTGCGTTGGAAGATGCCAAAGAGATAGTCAAATGCTGCAAAGGATGCCAAGTCTTCAGTTCCAAGCAACACCTGCCGGCTTTCGCACTCAAGACCATCCCCCTCACCTGGCCCTTTGCCGTCTGGGGGCTGGACATGGTGGGCCCATTCAAGACAGCCCGCGGTGGCTTGACACATATGCTTGTCGCGATGGACAAATTTACCAAGTGGATCAAAGTGAAGACAATCAAGAAGCTGAACGGGCCGACTGCCGTGACATTTATTGCCGACATCACTACTCGATATGGCGTGCCGCACAGCATCCTCACCGACAACGGCACAAACTTTGCCAAAGGAGCACTGGCACGTTTCTGCGCGACACAAGGCATCCAACTGGACTTAGCGTCCATTGCCCACCCGCAGTCAAACGGCCAGGTCGAGCGAGCAAACGGCCTCATCCTCTCCGGCATCAAGCCCCGCCTGGTCGTACCACTGGAGCGCTCGGCCGGCTGTTGGCTCGACGAGCTGCCGGCTGTCCTCTGGAGTCTGCGTACTACCCCAAACAAGTCAACCGGCTTCACTCCGTTCTTCCTTGTATACGGTGCCGAGGCTGTCATCCCGACTGACATCGAGTTCGACTCGCCTCGGGTCACCATGTACACGGAGGCGGAGGACAAGGAAGCGCGAGAAGACAGCGTCGACCTGCTGGAAGAAGGCCGGCTGCTAGCACTCAGCCGGTCCGCCATCTACCAACAGGGTTTGCGCCGTTACCACAACCGAAAGGTCAAGCCAAGATCCTTCCAAGAGGGCGACCTTGTGCTCGGGCTGATCCAGCGAACAGCCGGCCAGCACAAGCTCTCGGCCCCTTGGGAAGGCCCTTTCGTCGTCAGCAAAGCACTAGGCAACGACTCCTACTACCTGATCGACGCACAGAAGCCAAGAGCACGCAAGAGGGATGATTCCGGCAAGGAGTCGGAACGACCATGGAACGCAAACCTCCGGAGAAGATTTTACAGTTGAAAGCAGTATGTATCATGCTACCGTTTTTGCATTAAATATGAGACAAACGGGCCCCCCGAGGCGCACTCGGGGACTGCCCTCCTTTATCTATGAATGAAGAGTGTCATACTCATGAATGTGTTATTACATTTGATTTTCTATCTGGCACCGGGTTCGACTAGTCGGCCCGGGGACTGGCCGCCTTAAGTTATATTAGAAGTTCTACCTGAAGTCAGACAAGTAGTGTGCCGGCACCCGAGCCCTCTCTTGTTGAAAGTCGCAGCTCGAAGAACCGACTGTCCGACTGGCAAGAGGCAAAGGCAGAAAGGATGCCCACATGAAAAACGGCGAAGGACTAACGAACTTATATAACGCAAAGACGGCCTCCAACCACGCCTACTGGCTGTCAAAACAGCCGGCTGGCCGGCTCCCAGTCACTTCGCTATAATCTAACAAAGCTAGAGTACTTGCCCTCCCAACTGGCCAAGCACTTCTCCAGCCACAGAATGCAGAGCGGCTGTCCGGCTGGGAAGGCGGCAACCAAGGGAGGGCGGCAAAGGAAACAACCGAAGGATGAAAAGCAAAGAACAAGGGAAAGCCAAATGCATGCATAATTATATTTACACATAAGGCCCCCAACAGGCCGGTAGTCAATATAGTTCGAATACACCCCCAGTGGGTGGAATTGTGCAAACTTAACAAAATACTGTTCCAAGAGAGGTAAAACAGGAAAGTAGAGGCAGCAGACAAGACTAAGGGCGCAGTAGGGGAGCCGGGCTGGTCGGTGGAGACGGCCCCGCCGGCTGGAGGAGTGGCCGGCTGGCGGGTCTCGGCTTGATCGTCGCCGGCTGCAGGCGGTGCACCCGCGCGTGCCTTGTTGCTGGAGGCACGGTCAAGCTGAGGCTGACCGGCCGCTCCACCATTTGGCGCGGCGTCTTCACACTCCTCCTCCTCCTCCTCCTCCTCGCCCTCGTCGCTGGAGTCGATCTCCTCTGCCGAGTCCTCGCCATCTGCCGTGTTCAGCCTGAACCACTCCTCCGGCTGGGCAACGCCGTTGTCGTCCACCTCAGGAGCGAAGGCGCTGGTGTCGGTGTAGTCGCCAATTGCCGAAGCCCGCTGGATGATAGCCGGCCGCGTCGGCTCCATCTCCATGTCGGCCTCCTGTCGCCAGGTGGCCAGCTGGTCCAGACTCAGCTTGGGCTACCAGGCCTTGACGAATTCCAGCGCCCGCCTGGCGCCGGACCGAGCCGCAGAAGCTTTCCAGGCCTCGAAGCGGTCGACCGCCACCTCCAGCCAGTCGGCAGTCCGACTGGGGGTGCGGGGAATCACCTCACCAGGCCAGAGGGCGGCCAACACCTGCGCCCCAACACGCTGAAGTCGTCGGAGCATGCGGTGAGCCGGCTGGAGGCGGGCTTGAATCGCCAAGAGCTGCACCTCCAGCGACCGACGAGCATTCGGCACGATCTCGACGCCAGCCTGCCTTTGTGCCTCGCGGTGGGCCTCGACGACCTGGTTGGCGGCCATAGAGTAGCCAGGGAAGTACTCTGCGCAAGAAAGAAAGAGAAAGAAGAGAAAAACACTAAGTCAGAAAATGAGCCAAACGGCAAGCGGCAAGCAAGGACGAAGAAGAAGACGGCCTACCATCAACCAAGTCTTCGATCTGGCCATAGCCGTTGATCAGCGACTGCCTCGCTTCGGCCTAGCTGGCCGCCTCTGTCTCATATTCGGCTTGGAGGGCGGCCTCGCTGTCCTGCACCGCCTTCAGGGCCGCCTTGTGGCTCTTCTCCTGGTCGGCCAACCTCTTGGTCAGGCGGTCGCGCTCCTGTGCCAAGGCGTCAAACTCGGCCTCCTTAGCATGGAGGGCGGCCTGTGCCCCGCCCAGCTGCTCCCTCAGACTGGCGTTGGCCGCTGCAGGGAAGGCAGAAAAGAAAGAAGCAATAAGGAAGAAGTCGTCAAGGAAGATCCGACCCGACTGCTCAGCAGTCGGCCCGAATCTCGGGGACTACACCCAGTGGGTGCGCTGACGCGCCCCCACGTGAGATAAAAGACGAAGCACTTACCCCGGCTCTCAGATAGGTCAGCATTCTTCTGGGTCAGCTCCCGAGCCTGGGAGTTGAAGGCAGCCGCGTGGAGGTTGTGGTAGTCCTGCAAGAAGGCAGAGGAGCGAATGAGAACAAGATAGCAAAACAAAGCCCGCTAAGAAGTTCCAAGCCGCCTGCTCAGCAGCCGACTCGGAACACGGGGACTACACCCAGTGGGTGCGCTGACGCGCCCCCACGGAAGAAACCAAGATCAAAAAAGAAAAATAAGAAGACTAACCCAAATGGCCGCCAGCGTCGCAAGGAACTCGTCATTGTATTTCCTCAGCGCCGCAGCCTGGGACTGAAGCTGGTTCCGGACGTCCTGCGCTGCCACGTTCACCATAGCCATCCCTCCACCCGGCGTCCACCCCGAGCTGGCGCTGGCCGCCTCCATGTCCTGGGCCGACGAGCTGGAGCCCGCGGCCTTCTGTGGGTCCGATGCGGCCTTCCCCGTGCGCTAGCGCGATGGCGACTGGACCACCAGATCCGTCCTTGCGGCCGGCTCGCCCCCGGCCGATTGCGCAGGCGGCACGTTAGGCCGGCCGCCTTGGGTCGCCCAGTCGGCGGGGCCTGTGCCGCCTCCCTCTCCGGGACGACGACGTCGTCCTCCCTCTCCAATCTCGGCTGGTCGCCACCGGCTTCCTCTGGCGGGGGCTCTGGGGCCTCAAGCGCCGCGACGCGCAGAGGGGTGACGAGCAAGGCCCCCTCCGCTGTTGCCGCGGCCGCAACCTCCGCTTGGGACTTGGCCGCTGCGTTGGCGCGCGCCTTCGCCGCCTCCTCCTCCTGTGCCGCCTTGGCGGCAGCCGCCCTCAACTCCTCCGCCTCCCGCTCCTCCCGCGTGTCCCGCGCGTTTTGCTCTGTCGCCGCCTGAAGTTCGGCGCGGGGGTCCACGCGGCGGGTGCTCCCGGATCCTCCCGGCGATCCAACGACGGAGGCGGCAGCAACCCGCTCGAGCGAAAGCGGAGCCCTGGTTTTTTGAGAAAAGGGCAAGGATTCAGAAATCACCAAGAAAAGAAGAAAGAATGTACAAAGGAATATACACTTACGCCGACACCATCTGCGGCTGCTTCACCACCTTGTGGAAGCGGGCCGCCTTCACGGCCGCCTCATCCCGCCTGGTCGCCGCCGCCCCACCCTTGGGCTTCTTCGGCCGGCTCCCGAACAAGCCCGACGCGGCACGACGCTTCTGCCCGCCGCCCCGAGCAGGCGGCGTGGGGGAGGAACCCGCGCCGTGGCCAGACGCCGGCTGGCGGCGTGGGACGACTTCCGCCTCGTCGTCATCCGGCCAGTCGTCAAAACTGGCTCCAAGCCCGAGGCCGCCTGCATCGCCGCCGGCTTCGCCGCCACCCGCCTCGGTGTTGTCATCCATGGCGGCCGCCCCCAAGTCGTGGTCCTCCAGGTCATGCTCCACCCGGTCGGGGAGGAATCGGCGCTCCGCCTCCGACCCGGCTGCAGGTCGAAGGAGAGGGCTCTGCCAAGGCGTGCCGACTGATCAGAGACGGCCAGAAGGAACTCGGCGACAAAACTAAGAAAAGAAAAGGAAAAAGAGAACATACCGTGTGCGGAGGATGTGCACGGGAATATGGCTCCTTGCCAAACCGCCACTCTGCGGAGAGCTTGCAGTTCGCAAGGTAATTCACCATATGGTCCACCCCGTCGTGCGGCATGTCCTTGGTGCACATCTGACTCGGGTCGAGCTGGCCGCTTATCTGACAGATCAGGTGAGGGCGGCTCTAAAGCGGAAGCACCCGGCGCGCGACGAAGGCGGCAAGCAAGTCAGACCCAGTCAGGCCCTCCCACTGGATCATCACTCGTAGTCGGGCGACGGCCGCGGCTCGAGCCGGCGTCAGCGTCACGGCCCGATAGGACCATTGGGGCCGCCTCCCAGCCGGCGGGCCGGCTACGTAAGCCGGCAAGTTGACGTAATCGCCTTGTGGGGCGATGTTCTTCACGTAGAAATATGACTTCTGCCAGCGCTTCACCGACTGGATTAACGTGATGACGGGGAAGGGGTTGTCGGCCGCCGGCCTCCGCATCGCGATGAAGGCGCCGCTCTGGGCCGGCATGCCCTGCATGCGGGTGCCCAGCTTAGATTGGAAGAACTCCCCCCAGAGCTTGAGGGTGGGGAGAATGCCAAGAAAGCCTTCGCACAAGGTGACGAAGGCGGACAGCAGCACCACCGTGTTTGGGGTGAGGTGGTGCGGCTGGAGTTGATAGAAGTCGAGGAAGGAGCGGAAGAAAGCGCTCGCTGGCAAGCCGATGCGTGCAGGAAATGCGAGCGGAAGACTACCCGCTCGCCTTCCTCTGGCTCCGGTGTGATCTCCTTCGCACGAGCGAGACGGACCCGCACCTGGTCCGCGCCGGGCAACCGCCGCGTCTTGCGGAGGAACTCGATGTGGTCCATATGGACGTTGGAGCCGTCCCAGTCCCCGCCGTACTGCATGGTGGTGTGATGCTGGCAAGAAAGAGTGCGGCGGCGGAGAAAGCACGACCTCGCGGCAGCAGAGCTGCAGGGCAGAGTGAAGATTAGTGGGACGGCGCGGCGGCAAGTCGCTGCTGTGAGGGAAAGCAGGAGGAAGAACATGGCGGAAAGGAGAGGAGCGTGCGAGCGTCTGCCGCTTCCCCTCCTCCCCCTACTTATAGCCTCGTGTGGCGAAGCTGAGGAGGCGAGGCGTGGGGAGGAACGTGGGATTAACTGCGCTCACTCCCCCAGGTCCCGCGATTATTACGCCCAAACAGCGTGCGGAAACCGCCGCCGGAAGACGAGTGGACAGTTTTGGGCCACAAAGAATCCGCGCCTGGGCCTATGCGTAGGAGTGGTGGGCCCTCGGCCTGCGGCGATGTCTTGTCGCGTGCGTGGGTTGGCAGGCTCTTTTCAGCCAAGGAACGCCACATGGTTCGCAGGCGGTGAGCGGCCGGCCCACAGCCCGGCACACGCGCCAACAAACTCCCGCCTTCCGACTTTAAAAATTTCGCCAAGACGGCGCGCCCAACCGAAGCCAGCTCCCAGCTGCGGGCTCGTGAAGATAAGAAGCTGACCGAGCTTCACGACCTCCTCTCAGCCTCGAAGCCCAACCAGCTTCGGGGACTACTGTCGGAGTAAATAGCCACGGGTAGCCTAACCGACTCCCCCTGGCTATTCAAAAAAATTACCAGGCCATTCAAGCCTTCAAGCATACAAAGCATAGGGCCGCCTTCCTCCGGCCGAGGGCCGACTCCCAGAAGGCGACCCAGCTCAGAAACCTCCTCCAAGAAAGATACGAGATAGCCGACTCCAGGAAGCCGGCCCCAAGAGGACCGACTCCCAGAAGCCGGCCACGAAGAAAGCCGGCTCCCAGAAGCCGGCCAAGACTGCACCCACCAAGACTGTACCCGCATAGCGGCGATAGGATGAGGCGTGGCCGCAGTACAACCCACTACCCCCGAATCACGGAACAGGCATGGCCACAGGGCGCCGTACGGGCCAGCCATCCCCCGTCCGACGCGGCACTGTAGCCATGTTGGCCTCGATGTCACCCACGACAGGTGCCAGTACGGCCCGTGGGCGGCGGGCCCCTTTGCCAGAGAGACATCTGAAGGCGGCCTGGCCTCCTCTAGTCGACCAGGGATGTGGCCGGATCCCAATAGTCGGCTACCTCCCTCCCTCGAAGCATGCGCCCCATTAAGGAGACAAGACGAGGTAAGGCTACAGTGAGAGCTCGCAAGGCGGTGACACTGTAGCCATGCTTACCTCGACAAAGCCCTCGTCATCAGAGGCGAGGCAACAGTAACCACCCGCCGACAAAGCCCCCAAGCAGTGGGGCCGGCCTGCCGGCCAAGTGGCCGGCAGCCGGCGGGACCCACCAGTCGGCGGGCCCCAATGACCGGCGGAGAAGCCGGCGAGCATAGACACTGACGGCTGGGACTCGCGCCCAGCCGGATTACCATTGTACCCCTGGGGGGTAGGCCTATATAAACCCCCAGGCACCCATGCAAAGGGTTGATCTCATAGAATTCCACACACCACCTAGAGAGAAAAGGAGAGCTAGCCTTGTCCTTCCTCTTCCTCTAGCCAAACAGCTCCAGGAGCACTTGTAGCTACTTGTACTGATCTAGTGATCATGCGGAGACCCCGCAGAGCAGGACTAGGGGTGTTATCTCCACGGAGAGCCCCGAACCTGGGTAAGATCCACCGGCGTGCATGTCTTCGCCTCATCCCGTTTGCAGGCACCGGCAATGTTTTACTGGCTCCCACAATGATAAGCCACCCGTTGGCATATGTCGCACCTACCACCCGACAAATGTCTTGCCTTTGGATCTGTGATAGAAGGTGTACCCAACAGTTTCCTTTGGGTATCCTATGAAGACACATTTCTCCGATTTGCGTTCGAGCTTATCAGGTTGAAGTTTTTTCACATAAGCATCGCAGCCCCAAACTTTAAGAAACGACAACTTTGGTTTCTTGCCAAACCACAGTTCATAAGGCATCGTCTCAACGGATTTCGATGGTGCCCTATTTAACGTGAATGCAGCCGTCTCTAAAGCATAACCCCAAAACGATAGCGGTAAATCAGTAAGAGACATGATAGATCGCACCATATCTAGTAAAGTACGATTACGACGTTCGGACACACCATTACGCTGTGGTGTTCCGGGTGGCGTGAGTTGCGAAACTATTCCGCATGTTTCAAATGTAGACCAAACTCGTAACTCAAATATTCTCCTCCATGATCAGATCGTAGAAACTTTATTTTCTTGTTACGATGATTTTCCACTTTGCGGTGAAATTCTTTGAACTTTTCAAATGTTTCAGACTTATGTTTCATTAAGTAGATATACCCATATCTGCTCAAATCATCTATGAAGGTGAGAAAATAACGATACCCGCTGCGAGCCTCAACATTCATCGGACCACATACATCAGTATGTATGATCTCCAACAAATCTGTTGCTCGCTCTATTGTTCCGGAGAACGGCGTTTTAGTCATCTTGCACATGAGGCATGGTTCGCAAGTACCAAGTGATTCATAATCAAGTGATTCCAAAGGTCCATCAGTATGGAGTTTCTTCATGCGCTTTACACCAATATGACCCAAACGGCAGTGCCACAAATAAGTTGCACTATCATTATCAACTCTGCATCTTTTGGCTTCAACAATACGAATATGTGTATCACTACTATCGAGATTCAACAGAAATAGACCACTGTTCAAGGGTGCATGACCATAAAAGATATTACTCATATAAATAGAACAACCATTATTCTCAGATTTAAATGAATAACCGTTTCGCATCAAAAAAGATCCAGATATAATGTTCATGCTCAACGCTGGCACCAAATAACAATTATTCAGGTCTAAAACTAATCCCGAAGGTAGATGTAGAGGTAGCGTGCCGACGGCGATCACATCGACTTTGGAACCATTTCCCACGCGCATCGTCACCTCGTCCTTAGTCAGTCGTTGCTTAATCCGTAGTCCCTGTTTCGAGTTGCAAATATTAGCAACAGAACCAGTATCAAATACCCAGGTGCTACTGCGAGCTCTAGTAAGGTACACATCAATAACATGTATATCACATATACCTTTGTTCACCTTGCCATCCTCCTTATCCGCCAAATACTTGGGGCAGTTCCGCTTCCAGTGTCTAGTCTGCTTGCAGTAGAAGCACTAGTCTCAGGCTTAGGTCCATACTTGGGTTTCTTGTCTTGAGCAGCAACGTGTTTGCTGTTCTTCTTGAAGTTCCCCTTCTTCTTCCCTTTGCCCTTTTTCTTGAAACTGGTGGTCTTGTTGACCATCAACACTTGATGCTCCTTTTTGATTTCTACCTCCACAGCCTTTAGCATTGCGAAGAGCTCGGGAATTGTCTTATCCATCCCTTGCATATTATAGTTCTTCACGAAGCTCGTGTAGCTTGGTGGCAGTGATTGAAGAATTCTGTCAATGACACAATCATCCATTAGATTAACTCCCAGTTGAATCAAGTGATTGTTATACCGAGACATTTTAAGTATATGTTCACTGACAGAACTGTTCTCCTCCATCTTACAGCTGTAGAACTTATTGGAGACTTCATATCTCTCAATCCGGGCATTCGCTTGAAATATTAACTTCAACTCCTGGAACATCTCATATGCTCTGTGACGTTCAAAACATCGTTGAAGTTCCGGTTCTAAGCCGTAAAGCATGGCACACTGAACTATTGAGTAGTCATCAGCTTTGCCCTGCCAGACGTTCTTAACGTCGTCAGTTGCATCTGCAGCAGGCCTGGCACCCAGCGGTGCTTCCAGGACATAATTCTTCTGTGCAGCAATGAGGATAATCCTCAAGTTACAGACCCAGTCCGTGTAATTGCTACCATCATCTTTCAACTTTGCTTTCTCAAGGAATGAATTAAAATTCAATGGAACAACAGCAGGGGCCATCTATCTACAATCAACATAGACAAGTAAAATACTATCAGGTACTAAGTTCATGATAAATTTAAGTTCAATTAATCATATTACTTAAGAACTCCCACTTAGATAGACATCCCTCTAATCATCTAAGTGATCACGTGATCCAAATCAACTAAACCATGTCCGATCATCACGTGAGATGGAGTAGTTTTCAATGGTGAACATCACTATGTTGATCATATCTACTATATGATTCACGCTCGACCTTTCGGTCTCAGTGTTCCGAGGCCATATCTACATATGCTAGGCTCGTCAAGTTTAACCCGAGTATTCCGCGTGTGCAAAACTGGCTTGCACCCGTTGTAGATGAACGTAGAGCTTATCACACCCGATCATCACGTGGTGTCTCGGCACGGCGAACTTTGGCAACGGTGCATACTCAGGGAGAACACTTTTATCTTGAAATTTAGTGAGAGACCATCTTATAATGCTACCGTCAATCAAAGCAAAATAAGATGCATAAAGGATAAACATCACATGCAATTAATATAATTGATATGATATGGCCATCATCAACTTGTGCTTGTGATCTCCATCTCCGAAGCACCGTCATGATCACCATCGTCACCGGCGCGACACCTTGATCTCCATCGTAGCATCGTTGTCGTCTCGTCAACTATTGCTTCTACGACTATCGCTACCGCTTAGTGATAAAGTAAAGCATTACAGGGCGATTGCATTGCATACAATAAAGCGACAACCATATGGCTCCTGCCAGTTGCCGATAACTCGGTTACAAAACATGATCATCTCATACAATAAAATATAGCATCATGCCTTGACCATATCACATCACAACATGCCCTGCAAAAACAAGTTAGACGTCCTCTACTTTGTTGCTGCAAGTTTTACGTGGCTGCTACAGGCTGAGCAAGAACCGTTCTTACCTACGCATCAAAACCTCAACGATAGTTCGTCAAGTTAGTGTTGTTTTAACCTTCTCAAGGACCAGGCGTAGCCACACTCGGTTCAACTAAAGTTGGAAAAACTGACACCCGCCAGCCACCTGTGTGCAAAGCACATCGGCAGAACCAGTCTCGCGCAAGCGTACGTGTAATGTCGGTCCGGGCCGCTTCATCCAACAATACCGCCGAACCAAAGTATGGCATGCTGGTAAGGAGTATGACTTGTATCGCCCACAACTCACTTGTGTTCTACTCGTGCATATAACATCTACGCATAAAACCTGGCTCGGATGCCACTGTTGGGGAACGTAGTAATTTCAAAAAAAAAATCCTACGCACACTCAGGATCATGGTGATGCATAGCAACGAGAGGGGAGAGTGTGTCCACGTACCCTTGTAGACCGATAACCCCCGGAACTCATCCGGTGTCCGAATATAACATTCCAATATATCAATCTTAACGTCTCAACCATTTCAAGACACCTCGTCATGTCCGTGATCACATCCGGGACTCCGAACTACCTTCGGTACATCAAAACACAAAACTCATAATATCGATCGTCATCTAACTTTAAGCGTGCGGACCCTACGGGTTCGAGAACTATGTAGACATGACCGAGACACGTCTCCGGTCAATAACCAATAGCGGAACCTGGATGCTCATATTGGCTCCTACATATTCTACGAAGATCTTTATCGGTCGAACCGCATAACAACATACGTTGTTCCCTTTGTCATCGGTATGTTACTTGCTTGAGATTCGATCGTCGGTATCTCAATACCTAGTTCAATCTCGTTACCGGCAAGTCTCTTTACTCGTTTCGTAATGCATCATCTTGCAACTAACTCATTAGCACAATGCTTGCAAGGCTTATAGTGATGTGCATTACCGATAGGGCCTAGAGATACCTCTCCGAAAATCGGAGTGACAAATCCTAATCTCGAAATACGCCAACCCAACAAGTACCTTCGGAGACACCTGTACAACACCTTTATAATCACCCAGTTACGTTGTAACGTTTGGTAGCACACAAAGTGTTCCTCCGGTAAACGGGAGTTGCATAATCTCATAGTCATAGGAACATGTATAAGTCATGAAGAAACCAATAGCAACATACTGAACGATCAAGTGCTAAGCTAACGGAATGGGTCAAGTCAATCACATCATTCTCCTAATAATATGATCCCGTTAATCAAATGACAACTCATGTCCATGGCTAGGAAACTTAACCATCTTCGATTGATGAGCTAGTCAAGTAGAGGCATACTAGTGACACTATGTTTGTCTATGTATTCACACATGTATTATGTTTCCGGTTAATACAATTTTAGCATGAATATTAAACATTTATCATGATATGAGGAAATAAATAATAACTTTATTATTGCCTCTAGGGCATATTCCTTCACTGGTTCCCTCCCTTGTTCATCCCACTTGGCCCACCGGGCAGGTGGCCCCACCCGGTGGACCCCCGGACACCTTTCGGTGGTCCCGGTACAGTACCGATGACCCCCGAAATTATTTCGGCGACTGAAACTGGACTTCCCATATACAATTATTCACCTCTGGACCATTCTGGAACTCCTCGTGACTTCCGGGATCTCAGCCGGGACTCCGAACAACCTTCGGTAACCACATACTATTTCCCATAACAACTCTAGCGTCACCGAACCTTAAGTGTGTAGACCCTACGGGTTCGGGAACTGATGACCCACAAGTATAGGGGATCTATCGTACTCCTTTTGATAAGTAAGAGTGTCGAACCCAACGAGGAGCAGAAGAAAATGACAAGTATTTTTCAGTAAGGTATTCTCTACAAGCACTGAAATTATCGGTAACAGATAGTTTTGTGATAAGGTAATTTCTAACGGGTAACAAGTAACAAAAGTAAACAAGGTGCAGCAAGGTGGCCCAATCCTTTTTGTAGCAAAGGAAAAGCCTGGACAAACTCTTATATAAAGGAAAACACTTCCGAGGACACATGGGAATTATTGTTAAGCTAGTTTTCATCATGCTCATATGATTCGCGTTCGTTACTTTGATAATTTGATATGTGGGTGGACCGGTGCTTGGGTACTGCCCTTCCTTGGACAAGCATCCCACTTATGATTAACCTCTCTTGCAAGCATCCGCAACTACAAAAGAAGTATTAAGGTAAATCTAACCATAGCATGAAACATGTGGATCCAAATCAGCCCCTTACGAAGCAATGCATAAACTAGGGTTTAAGCTTCTGTCACTCTAGCAACCCATCATCTACTTATTACTTCCCAATGCCTTCCCCTAGGACCGAACAATGGTGAAGTGTCATGTAGTCGACATTCACATAACATCACTAGAGGAAAGACAACATACATCTCATCAAAATATCGAACGAATACCAAATTCACATGACTACTTATAGCAAGACTTCTCCCATGTCCTCAGGAACAAACGTAACTACTCACAAATCATATTCATGTTCATAATTAGAGGGATATTAATATGCATAAAGGATCTGAACATATGATCTTCCACCAAATAAACCAACTAGCCTCAACTACAAGGAGTAATCAACACTACTAGCAACCCACAAGTACCAATCTGAGGTTTTGAGACAAAGATTGGATACAAGAGATGAACTAGGGTTTGAGATGAGATGGTGCTGGTGAAGATGTTGATGGAGATTGACCCCCTCCCGATGAGAGGATCGATGGTGATGACGATGGTGATGATTTCCCCCTCCCGGAGGGATGTTTCCCCGGCAGAACAGCTCCACCGGAGCCCTAGATTGGTTTCGCTAGGTTCCGCCTCGAGACGGCGGCGCTTCGTCCAAAAAGCTTCCTTCTTATTTTCCAGGGCGAAAGACTTCAGATAGCAAAAGATGGGCACCGAAGGCCTGCCAGGGGGCCCACGAGGCAGGGGGCAAGCCAAGTGGGGTAGGGGGCGCCCCCACCCTCGTGGACAGGGTGTGGCCCCCCTCTGGTGCTTTCTTTGCCAATATTTTTAATATATTCCAAAACCGACTTCTGTGGAGTTTAATGACTTTTGGAATTGTGCAGAATAGGTCTCTAATATTTGCTCCATTTCCAGCCCAGAATTCCAGCTGCCGACATTCTCCCTCTTTGTGTAAACCTTGTAAAATAAGAGAGAATAGGCATAAGTATTGTGACATAATGTGCCCATATTGCAATAAATATCGATATAAAAGCATGATGCAAAATGGACTTATCAACTCCCCCAAGCTTAGACCTCGCTTGTCCTCAAGCGAAAGCCAATAACAAAAAACATGTCCACATGTTTAGAGATAGAGGTGTCGATAAAATAAAATACGGACATGAAGGCATCATGATCATTCTTATAACATCAATATATATATATTGTCATATGATTTCTTATGCTAAAGTAACAATCTATCCACAATGTAAAGTATGAATCAGAAACTTCATTGAAAACTAACAAACTATAATCTCAGTCATTGAAGCAATTGCAATTTATCATAACATCGGAAAGAGTCAATATAAGAGCTTTTCAGCAAGTCCACATACTCAACTATCATTTAGTCTTTCACAATTGCTAACACTCACGCAATACTTAAGGGTATGGAGTTTTAATCAGACACAGAGAAAGGTAGGGGCTTATAGTGTTGCCTCCCAACCTTTTACCTCAAGGGCAATGTCAACAATAATAGTTTATGATAACTTACATCCAATTGGATATATATATATCAGGATCTTTCCAACACAATGTGCTTGCCAAAGGATAAAGTGTAAAAAGGAAGGTGAAGATCACCACGACTCTTGCATAATACATAAAGCAAAATATTGTGACATAATGTGTAGTAACAGCCGATAATGCAATACATATCGATATAAAAGGATGATGCAAAATGGACGTATCAGGAACCATGCAGACTTGACCGAGACATCTCCCCGGTCAATAACCAATAGCGGGATCTGGATACCTATGTTGGCTCCCACATGTTCCACGATGATCTCATCGGATGAACCACGATGTCGAGGATTCAATCAATTCCGTATAAGATTCCCTTTGTCCATCGGTATGTTCCTTGCCCGAGATTCAATCGTCGGTATCTCTATACCTCGTTCAATCTCGTTACCAGCAAGTCTCTTTACTCGTTCCATAACGCATGATCCCATGACTAACTCATTAGTCACATTGAGCTCATTATGATGATGCATTACCGAGTGGGCCCAGAGATACCTCTCTGTCATACGGAGTGACAAATCCCAGTCTCGATTCATGCCAACCCAACAAACACTTTCGGAGATACCTGTAGTGCACCTTTATAGCCACCCAGTTACGTTGTGACGTTTGGTACACCCAAAGCATTCCTACGGTATCCGGGAGTTGCACAATCTCATGATCTAAGGAAATGATACTTGACATTAGAAAAGCTTTAGCAAACGAACCACACGATCTTGTGCAACGTTTAGGATTGGGTCTTGTCCATCACATCATTCTCCCAATGATGTGATCCCATTATCAACGACATCCCATGTCCATGGTCAGGAAACCACGACCATCTATTGATCAACGAGCTAGTCAACTAGAGGCTTACTAGGGACACATTACGATCTATGTATTCACACATGTATTTCGGTTTTCGGTTAATACAATTACAGCATGAACAATAGACAATTATCATGAACAAGGAAATATAATAATAACCAATTTATTATTGCCTCTAGGGCATATTTCCAACAGTTACACTATTCGACAAAAGGAGGATCTTCGTAACACGGCTTTGACAACCATATGGTCCATATCTACATACTTAACATAGTAAAAACTATCACATTTTAAGAGGCTAAGGGCCAACAACCATATGGTCCATATCTACATACTTAACATAGTAAGAGCTAGCACATTTTAAGAGGCTGAGGGCCAACAACCACAACTATCTGCTAGAAGCAGCTTGATCACGACGACTCGGCATCTCGTCAATGAAAAGGAAGAGCCCTCCCGTGCCTTGGTTGAGCATGAGTAGAATAGTGTATATGGATGCATTGCCACGACAAGCGAGAACTTGTTAATTTGAATGGTTCCATTTCTGCGGGAAATGCAGTACCTTGCAATCACTTCGGCGTTATTAGCAGGCACAAGTGTAATTCGACCACACCGGGAAATCGATCCTGGAACTGCTAAGGCGGGCAATTTCTGTTGACATGTAGAATAAAAACCAATTGTAACATATCGTTGAAGATATATATATATAGTTCATGAGCATCAACATTAAAATAAGACTTTTTACTAGCGTTTTGTGCACACAATTGGTCTTGTTCAATGTGTGCACCATAGGTATAATCAATATCATCCAAAATACAGCGTTCATACGCTGTGCTATCTCTGTCAGATTATCAACAAAGCTTATGACATGCTTCAAGTCCTTCCAGTGAAATTTGGTACGCTTTTTAACATACAGATCGTTCACTATGCATCCAACATATCCTACTTAAAAGGTGGAAAGGTATTAATTATTTAGAACATGGTAGAAGAATATAGTGCACATAAATTGGTAAATAGAATTTGTTACTGCCTAGGAACGGAGTCAGAAAATGAAATCACAGTTGGTTGCTTAAATAGTGATCAATTAGTCAGAACAAATACCCCGATTTTGTTAAGTAATATGGCAGCATGGAGAAAGTTGGGGAAGTAAACATCCATCTTAATTAGACCAGGCTGTGGTGCACGCACTAGAATTTTACTGCCAGCTTTTAGTTCATAACACTTAGACATTTTTCTCCAAAGGTCTGCATTAAAATAGGAGTGACCATCTTTATCAAGTTTTACGCTAACCATCATTGTAAATCCATGTGGCATTGTCAATATGACATCGTAGGAGTCATCAACAAAGTAAACCCCAAGATTTCCTTCTACTCCTGTTCTTGCAAAGCAAGGGATGTACTGCTTGAAATGAAAATTAAGATCGTAAATTAGATATATTGAAATAACAGAGCAAAATGCAAATATGGGAGTAACTGATAAAAAAGATCAATATATAGATGGAAGCAAAGTACAAAAATATAGAATTAAAAATAGATAATGTAACAAAGATTTGATGCAAATATATAGATAATGTAGCAACAGACGGTATAGGTTCACAAATTTAGGCCATGCCGACCGTGGTAGGTTGAGATTGAACATACCAAGCGCTCCCTAAAGTCATCCGGAATGGTGAGATAGAACTTCGTTTCTGACTGGCCGCGACCACACTTGCCCGATTTGTGCTTGCACTGTGGACACATGAATGAACACCCACGAATCAACTAGAACAAAAATGATTCCACATCGATTTCCGCAGGTTGATTAACAGCGACGGATGGACTGCGATAAGAGATGAGTGAATATTTTGCTAAGTTGATTACCTTCTCCATGAGAACAATCACCGGCCCAATCCCGCAGAAAACTCCCGTCGACAAGAGTCTAGAATGTCGGTACAGATAGGTGGCAGAAAGCGGTAGGGGCGAAATCCCGTGCCATTTGGAGCGCGACCTCCACCCGTCGACAATAGCCGTCGAGCTTAGGGTGACCGCCACGATGGAAGTTGATGAGGTGCAGAGTTGCAGAGGAGTCCGTGGCGAGTGGGTGGGGACGAAGTGGGCAAGGGTTTTCTTTTTTCCTATTGCATGTGTGAGTGAACACACACGGTTCGCAGAGGCGACGGAGATGAATCGTGTGCGATGGTAAATCACCGAGATTGAATGGGAACCCAAATTTCCTTTGTTCTTCGTCCATGAGTTTTTTCTACGATGAGCATAATCCCTGCTAATCACCGTGTTCAAATTTGGCACTTTAACGGGTTCATTTACAATATTTAGGGGATTATGTGCATTTTGTAGGCATTAATGCACATAATTCAAATCGCTACTTGAAAAGGTGCACAAGAACAGTGTGGAAAAACCATACTCGTGGTATTTAGTAAATTATCAAGCCTTCTACAAGGAATGGGCAGAGATTTTTGAAGGAAATATGCCCTAGAGGCAATAATAAAGTTGTTATTTATATTTCCTTATATCATGATAAATGTTTATTATTCATGCTAGAATTGTATTAACCGGAAACTTGATACATGTGTGGGTACATAGACAAAATACAGTGTCCCTAGTAAGCCTCTACCAGACTAGCTCGTTAATCGAAGATGGTTAAGTTTCCTAACCATAGACATGTGTTGTCATTTGATGAAGGGGATCGCATCATTAAGAGAATGATGTGATGGACAAGATCCATCCATTAGCTTAGCATAATGATCGTTAAGTTTTATTGCTATTGCTTTCTTCATGACTTATACATATTCCTTTGACTATGATATTATCCAACTCCCGAATATCGGAGGAACACTTTGTGTGCTATCAAATGTCACAACGTAACTGGGTGATTATAAAGATGATCTACAGGTGTCTCCGAAGGTGTTTGTTGGTTTGGCATAGATCAAGATTGGGATTTGTCACTCCGAGTATCGGAGAGGTATCTCTGGACCCTCTAAGTAATGCACATCATGATAAGCCTTGCAAGCAATGTGACTAATGAGTTAGTTGCGAGATGATGCATTACGGAATGAGTAAAGAGACTTGCCAATAACAAGATTGAACTAGGTATGAGGATACCGACGATCCAATCTCGGGAAAGTAACATACCGATGTCAAAGGGAATGACGTATGTTGTCATTACGGTTTGACCGATAAAGATCTTCGTGAATATGTAGGAACCAATATGAGCATCCAGGTTCCGCTATTGGTTATTGACCGGAGATGTGTCTCGGTCATGTCTACATAGTTCTCGAACCCGTAGGGTCTGCACACTTAACGTTTGATGATGATTTGTATTATGAGTTATGTGTTTTTGGTGACCGAAGATTGTTCGGAGTCCTGGATGAGATCACGGACATGACGAGGAGTCTCGAAATGGTCGAGAGGTAAAGATTGATATATTGGATGATGATATTCGAACACCGGAATAGTTCCAGATCGTTTCGGGTAATTTTCGGTGTCGGGGAAACGACACCTATGAGACCACAGGGATCCCTTCTACGGTTCGGCAGGGAACAGGGGATAAGCAAAGAGCAGATCTAGTGATCAACACCACGGGTCTTTACCCAGGTTCGGGCCGCAGAGATGCGCAAAACCCTAGTCCTGCTTGATTGTGTATTGAGTGTTCTTGAGCTTTGGCTTGTTGCTATGCATGCAAGCTGGGCCGAGAGGTCCAAAAAGCCGAATCCTCCTCCAGTATGCCATGGACCTCCTTTTATATGACTAAGGGGCTGCCACAGTGGCATACAGGAGGTGTAAAGTAACTACAGTGTATGAAGGAGCTGTAAACCGCTACAGTACACATGCTTATCTTGGTTATCTAAGGACAAACACATTAAATGCGCTGCTTACATGCCCTCTAGCTTTATCAGGGACGGGGAGAGAGCCCGTCCCATCCATTGCCGCCTCGCCCCGTCTCAACACGCGTCCATGCTGATGAGGCATGCAGTGCCAAGTTGGCTAGCCAGCTGCTGTGCTGGAGAGGTGGCGGGGTCTTCACAAAGATCTGCATGCCACCACGCAGGCACCTGCCAGGCTGACAGGTCAGCCCTCGCACTGGAGTGGTGACTGGGTAGCCGAGTCTGGCCACGGTGTTGCCGGGGCCTCGTGGTCGTCCTTGACAAGGATCTTGCCGGGGCCTCATGGGCATCCTCGACAGGGATCTTGTCGGGGCCTCATCTTCTGGCCTTCACAAAGAACTGCACGACACTACGCGCGTGCCCTTGGATTCTGGTCTTAACGTTGTCGATGGTGTCAGAGCTCTCAACCCCAAGGGTGCCTTTGTGAGTGATCTGCAAATCGTCCCCGGCAAGGAGCTTGCCGGCGTCTCGCGAGCCATCTCGGCAAAGATCTTGCCGGGGGTCCAGCTCGTCCTCTGTTCTCTGGTCTCTGGCTTGGCTGCTTCTTCTTGCCTTGTATCTTGTTCCCGATTGCCCCCTTCAAGCCTTGCCACAGAGGTGTCTACGACTGCCCGTGCACAAGTATGGGGTGCTAAAGAGCCCAAACTTTACCGACAGGAGCCCTCGGGCCTGGGCCATACGCGGGTGCGAAGCGTCGTTGGGCCAGGCCCAAACAGTGCGCAGACACGCGTGGTAGGGGAATAACTGCTATGATCTTCTTCGTCCGCTACGCTTCCCCATGACCTGTATTGGGTGCGCGTCATGGGGGTCGTGCGCGGAGTGGTTGCAGCACGCCTGTGCCTACGCCAATGCCTTCAAACCGAACAGTAAAGAGGCAACCCTGCGCCTTCCCCATAAAAAAAGGAAACCGTAGGGGCGCTGCTCATTTACCCCTTTCTCCCATTCCAATCTAGGAAAACTGCCACCCCTTCTTCTTCCTCGAGCCCAATCCAGAGCTCCCTTCTCCGCCCATCGCCGCCGCGCCCTCACCGCTTTCGGTCTCCCCTGCCCTCCGGAGGCCGCCATGGCGCCAAAGAACAAGAACAAGGGGGCGCTCCAGGGGAGCGAGGAGGTGGAGGATGCGCTGGTGACGAAGCGGAGGGAGCACGCCGTCTTTACTCCTGGGCTCGATGCACGCGCGCTCAAGGAGCGGTCCCAGTTTATGTGGGGGAGAGAGACGACGGGGCATCCCGCCACCTGCGTCATCCCGGGACCCAACAACGCGCCAGGTCCAGATCGATATCCCTTCTTTGTCGATTATCTTTACTGCGGGCTCTGCCCCCCGTTCTCGGATTTCTTCATCGACATCATGTACACCTTCGACCTCCATCTTTTGGATTTCACGGTGAACACCTTGGCGTGTATGGCCGTCTTTCCTCACCTCTGTGAGAACTTTGCTAGGGTGACCCCCAACACGACGCTCTTCAGCCACCATTTCCTCCCTCGCATCCAGCCAGGAGGGGCGCTGTCCGGTTGCGTCACCTGGATCCTGAGGGCTTGTTGCAAGGAGACATACCCAAATGGGACCCAGAAGGAGAAATGGGACGAGTGGCGGCACAGGTGGTGCTAGATTGTGGAGAAGGAGCCGCACCCATTCTGCACCCCCCGGCAAGCACAAGTGGTCTGTCGCGGCAACTGGGGTAGCCTCGACCCTTAGGACAAGAAGCTCATAGTTGCCATTACCAGAATCCACCGCCTCAAGTCTACCGGGCTCACCTTGGAGATTATCGGGGCCGACTTCATCTGCCGCCACATTGCCCCTCTGGATAACAAAGGGAGGCCGGCTTGGGATTTCCAGAACGCGGCGGACATCATGAGGTTGCGCCCTGGTCTGAATCAAAACTTCACAGTGATGCAGCACGCGTCCCTCTGCTCGAAGCTGTTCCTGCTCAAGATCGACAAGCCTGGCAAGGCCGGCAAGAAAAAGGTCGGCAAGGCTGAGGAGGCCGACAAGGTTGAGGAGGTCGGCAAGCTGTTCAAGTTGCCGGTGGCCATGGTTCCCATGTGCAACAACTCCGCCCGGGCCTCCATCATCGCCATGATTCCGGTGTTTGACGCCCACGGCCTTGACCAGACCTGGGTCGAGCCGGACGTAGTGCGGGTGCAGGAGTTCTTCGACAGTTTGTCAGAGCGACATGTCCACGAGGAGAAGCAGCTCGTCCGCGACACCGCCGCCGAGGAGGTGGCGTATACCGCCAACAGGGCAAAGGAGGCGGCTCTTGCCGCAGCGGCCGGTAGTGCTGGCTTCTCGTAAAGAGAGGTCGGGGCCGAAGAAGACTTTGCCGAGCAGGTGGAGTCCACCAGGGAGTGCAGCGGCACTGCCACCGGGGGTCCTTCTACCGAGGGGGCGGGCGAAGAGGCGACTGACAACACGGACGAAGAGGAGCCGCCCGAGGAGCCCCCAATTAAGGGGAGGAGGAAGTGTGTCCTCCGGCGGCCTGGCTCCAGCGTGCCAGTGCGGCAAGCCTCTTCTCCCAAAGAGGTCCCCGCCAAGAAGGCAACCGGCAAGGCCGCACCGTGGCAAGGGGCCCAGGCGCAACCCGTGCGTCATACGAGGCGCACGGCCGTGGCGGCAGAGGAAGCAGCGGACGCCGCCTCCGTCATGGCCAAGCGGTCCAGGTCTCCATCCCAACCCCTCCGCACGGACACCATACCAGAGGCCGAGTACGACCTCTCTGGCATGAGCCCAAACAAGAGGTGGGCAGAGGAAGAGGACGAAGAAAGGGACGAGTGAGTGCTCCACCACCTTCTCCATATCTTGAATTCCTGTTCTGGTTATCTTGCTTGATTTAACTTTGCCTTGGCTTGCTTTTGCAGGACATGGAGACACTGGCGCAGAGGATTGCGAAGAGGGCCAAGACCTCGACGGGCGATGAGCCCCCGACAAGCACCTCGAGCGCGCCGGAGGTGATCACGACCAGCCCGGGGCCAAGCCCACAACGCAGCCCCCGACTCAGCCCCCAGCGTGAGTCCACTACCCACTTTCCGTTGGCGAGCGTCGGGGCGTGTCTTTTCACCATCAGCCTTGCCGGTTTTGCAGGGGAGGAGCGGCAACAGGAGGGGCCGTCAAGGGCCGCCCCCAACACGCCTCCTCCATCAACCACCACACCACCCAAGGACGTGTCCCCGGCAAGGGCTTCCACCGGCGAGCCCACGCCTCCAAGGGAGAGATCTCCAGCAAGGCCCTCCCCCGACGAGCCCATGCGTGCGGAGGAGGAGCCGACAAGCACAGGTGCCGGCGGCCCCATCCCGGCAACGAGGGTTGGCGGGGAGGGAACCATTCCTCCCCAACTTATCGTAGGTAAGCTGCCTTCCTCCTAGCCTTGATCTGTTCTCTTGTGTAATCTTTTCCTTCTTGCTTTAAACTTCGATCCTGGTTTCATCTTCTCCCCCTCATGGGTTTTTAGACCTTTCCTTGGCGGGTCAGATGGATGTCGATGGCACCATCGAGGAGATCGCCAAGGATGCCACCACTCAGGCCGACGAGGTTGCCGCTGACGAGGCCGCCAAGGAAGCACATGAAGAGGACGCCAGGGGATCTGCCGGGGAGGCCAGCGTGGGGACTGGTGACCGTACTGATGGTATCCCTGCCTCAGGAGCGCCTGGTGCTACATCGGTCCCGGAGCTCTCAGCTGCCGGGGCTACGGTGGTCGACGACCAACCGTCCACCTCTGAAGCCCCCCACTCGAGCAGGTACCTGAAGATTGGCGAGGACCTGTTTATCACCATCCCGGGGATGGCAAGCACCGGAGCGCCTGCCGAGGGGGAGGTTTTTGACTAGGAGGTCATTGTCGCCGCCGGGCTCCAAGTTGTCGACGAGCCAAGCGCCAACAGTTCCAAAGAGGACCACCTCCTCCAAGCTATTAGCAGCAGCTTCCACAAGGTTCAGGCGCTTCACCGCGCCCGCAAGGAGAAGTTGGACTCCAGGATGGCGGTCGTCGACGCAGCGGAGGCGGGCCTCCAGGAGCGCGTTGAGCAGACAAAGGTCTGGTTTTTATGGAGGCCCGACAGGATTTGAAGGCCAGCCAGGAACAGCTGGGCCAGCAGCGGAACGAGCTTTTTCTGAAGCAATCAAGGTATCGAGAAGGCCCAGGAGGAGGAAGCTGCACAGATCGCCAAGGAGGACAATGAGCTGAGGGAGCGCCGCATCTCGCTCAACGCCCACGAAGAAGACCTTGCTGCCCATGAGGAGGCGCTTGCCGCCAAACTCCGCAGCAAGGACGAAGAGATCTAGAAGCTCGTCGCGTAGCGGACCCAGGAACTGGAGCAGAAACACAAAGATGCTCTTGCTGCTCTGGTCCTGGATCACGCCGGCAAGCTGAAGGAGGCCGTTGATGCTGCTGAAGCGGCGGAGGCCGCCAAGAGCGAGCTAGCCGGCAAGGTGGAGGAGCTGGGGCGGAGTTGGAGAAGCACATCAAAGAGGTCGCAACACTCAAGAGCGGCAGGGACAATCGACACCTTGGTGGGCTTGCAGGTCTCCTTATCTGAAAAGAACAAGCTGATCTCCGGGGCCAACGATTCCATTGCCGATCTGAAGCTGAAGCTGTCCACCCTGGAGGAGACCCTTGCGGGCAGCAGGGCTTGCGAGAAGACCTTGGCCAAGAGCCTCAAGGATAAGAGGCTACTGCTCCAGAGCACTGCCGCTGAGCACAACGACTTCATGAAGGGCGTGAAGCTTTCGGACTGAGCAAAGGCAAAATATATTGAGAAGAGATCCAGGGGCCGTAGGTTTCACTAGTGGCTTCTCTCGAGAAAAATAGCAAACGGTGGGTGAACAAATTACTGTTGGGCAATTGATAGAACTTCAAATAATCATGATGATATCCAGGAAATGATCATTACATAGGCATCACGTCCAAGATTAGCAGACCGATTCCTGCCTGCATCTACTACTATTACTCCACACATCGACCGCTATCCAACATGCATCTAGTGTATTAAGTTCATGGAGAAACGGAGTAATGCAATAAGAACAATGACATGATGTAGACAAGATCTATTTATAGAGAAATAGACCCCATCGCTTTATCCTTAGTAGCAATGATACATACGTGTCGGTTCCCCTTTTATCACTGGGATCAAGCACCGTAAGATTGAACCCACTACAAAGCACCTCTTCCCATTGCAAGATAAATAGATCAAGTTAGCCAAACAAAACCCAAATATCGAAGAAGAAATATGAGGCTAGAAGTAATCATGCATATAAGAGATCAAATAAGACTCAAATAACTTTCATGGATAAAAAGATAGATCTGATCATAAACTCAAAGTTCATCGGATCCCAACAAACACACCGCAAAAAGAGTTACATCATATGGATCTCCAAGAGACCATTGTATTGAGAATCAAACGAGAGAGAGGAAGCCATCTAGCTACTAACTATGGACCCGTAGGTCTAAAAGGAACTACTCATGCATCATCGGAGAGGCGCCAATGAACATGATGCACCCCTCCGAGATGGTGTCTAGATTGGATCTGGTGGTTCTGGACTCTGCGGCGGCTGGATCAAAATTTTGTCGATTCCCCTAGGGTTTCTGGAATATTGGGGTATTTGTAGAGCAAAGAGTCGGTGCGGGGGAGTCTCGAGGTGGGCACAACCCACTGGGGCGCGCCTGGCCCCCCAGGCGCGCCCTGGTTGGTTGTGCTCCCCTCGGAACACTCCCCAGGTGCTGCCTTGGCCCATTGGGTGTCTTCTGGTCCGAAAACAATTCTCCAAAAAGTTTCGCTGCGTTTGGACTCCATTTGGTACTGATATCCTGCGATGTAAAAAACATGCAACAAACAGCAACTGGCACTGGGCACTATGTCAATAGGTTAGTACCAAAAAATGATACAAAATGATTATAAAACATCCAAGAATGATAATATAAGAACATGGAACAATAAAAAATTATAGATACATTGGAGACGTATCAGCATCCCCAAGCTTAATTCCTAATCGTCCTAGAGTAGGTAAATGATAAAAACAGAATTTTTGATGTGGAATGTTGCCTATCATGTCATATCATATTCTTTTCTTTATAGCATGGACATTTGGACTTTTATATGATTCAAAGCAATAGTCTAGTTTTGACATGATAACTTAAATACTCAAGCATATCAACAAGCAACCATATCTTTCAAAATATCAACACTAAAATAAGTTATGCCTAGCCCATCATGCTCAATCATTGAACCATTCATGAAAAACACTCGCATATTAGCTACACCCAACACTCAAGTACGATCATAGTGATTCCTAGTTGGTGCTTTATAAGAGAAGATAGAGACTCAAATTCAAAAATAAAAATTGCATAAAGTAAAAGAAAGGCCCTTCGCAGAGGGAAGTAGGGATTTGTAGAGGTGCTAGAGCTCAAAGCAAAAAACATAGAGATAAAAACATTTTGGGAGGTATACTTTTCCCATGAACGAAAACAACTTAAAGTTCTCCACACTTTCCATGGTTAGATATATCATAGGCGGTTCCCAAATAGAAAATAAAGTTTATTCCTTTTTTCACCATACTTTCACTTTCCATGGCTAGCCGAATCCACGGTTGACTTCCATACCAACACTTCCCAAGGAATTTATTATTTGACAACATAAAGTAATTTTTTTCATTTCGGGACTGGGCATCGCTAATACCTTTGCCTTACTCTCGTGCAATGACAAGTGAATAAACACTCATCGTGAGAATAACACATCTTAGCATGGAAAATATGGGTCACTCCTCACCGCCCCCGCGAGTAATACGAGCACACAAAAGAGAAGTTTATTTTGAAATTATAGATGACACATACAAATTTGCTTAGAACGGCATGGAAATAACGCATATAGGTAGGTATAGTGGACTCATATGGAAAAACTGGGTTTAAGGATTTGGATGCACAAGTATAGCTCATACTTGGTGCAAAATGAAGGCTAGCGGGAGACTGGGAAGCGACCAACCAAGAAACGAATAATCTCATAAGCGAGCATTAAGCATAATTAACACCGAATAATGCACCAGAAGTAGGATGTAATTTCATTGCATGACTATTGACTTTCGTGCTTGCATAGGGAATCACAAACCTTAACATCAATATTCTTACTAAAGCACAATTACTTATCAACATGACTCACATATCACATTATCATATCTCAAAAATATTACATGGAATCAAGTTTATTTTGTCCAATGATCTTCGTGAAAGTTTTTATTATATCCTTCTTGGGTATCTATCACTTTGGAACTAATTTTCATGTGTTGCTTTTGATAAGCTCAAACAAATATAAGTGAAGATCATGAGCATAATATTTTTTCTCTCAAATTAATTTAAGTGAAGCAAGAGAGAATTTCTTGAAAATTTTACTAACTCTCAAATAAATCTAAGTGAAGCAAGAGAGAATTTCTTCAAAAATAACAAAGCACACCGTGCTAAAAAAGATATAAGTGAAGCACTATAGCAAGTCCATAGCTCATAAAAATTTAACTGAAGCATAGAGAGCAATTGTAACAAGTCATGGCATAATTTTGGATCTATCAAAAGGTGTGTCCAGAAAGGATTCATGACTCAAAACATAAAGCAAAACAAGCAAAAACTCATATCGTACAAGACGCTCCAAGCAAAACACATAGTATGTGACGAATAAAAATATAGCTTCGAGTAAAATACCGATGGTCGTTAGAAGAAAGAGGGGATGCCACTCGGGGCATCCCCAAGCTTAGTTGCTTGCTTCTCTTTGGATAATAGCTTGGGATGCCATGGGCATCCCCAAGCTTAGGCTCTTCTTACTCCTTATTCCTTCATCCATCGTAAGATAACCCAAAACTTGAAAACTTCAATCACACAAAACTCAACAAAACCTTCGTGAGATCCGTTAGTATAAGAAAACAAATCACTACTATAAGTACTGTTGCAAACCAATTCATATTTTATTTTTGCATTATATCTACTATATTCCAACTTTCCTATGGCAAAAACTCATCAAAGAAAACCATAGAGCCATCAAAACAAGCACACAACGCAAAGAAAACAAGCACACAATGCAAAGAAAACAGAATAGTCTGTAGCAATCTGAATTGTTCGAATACTTCCGTAACTCTAAAACTTCTGCTAAATTAGGACGATCTGGGAAATTTGTATATCAATCTTGTGTAAATAATTCAGAGCAAAAGCACGCTTCTGTGATTTATGTAAATTATTTTTCAGGGCGCAAAGTTTCTGTTTTTCAACAAGATCAAGTCAACTATCACTCAAGAAGATCCTAAAGGATTTACTTGGCACAAATACTAATTAAAACACAAAAAACATAATCATAACAGTAGCATAATTGTGCAAATACTCGAGAAAATAAAGCAAAAATAAATTTTATTCATTGGGTTGCCTCTCAACAAGCGCTATCGTTTTACGCCCTTAGCTAGGCATAAAGCAAGGATCTAAGTTATGTCATCTTTGTTACGAGATCCATTGGATGCTCTCATGATTGATTCATAAGGTGGCCTAATTCTTGTTCTAGGGAAGTGTTCCATTCCCTTCCTTAGTGGAAATTGAAATTTAATCTTGCTTTCTTTCATATCAATCACGGCACCGATAGTGCGTAAAAACGGTCTACCAAGAATAATTGGACAATACGGATTGCAATCAGTATCAAGAACAATAAAATATATGGGCACACAATTCCTATTTGCAAGAATAAGAACATCATTAATTCTTCCCATAGGCTTTTTAATAGTAGAATCCGCCAAGTGCAAATTTAAAGAACATTTTTCAAAATCGGAAAGACTAAGTACATCACATAAAGATTTTGTAATTGTAGAAACACTAGCACCCAAATCACATAAAGCAAAACACTCATAATTTTTAAGCTTAACTTTGATAGTAGGTTCCCACTAATCATGTAATTTTCTAGGAATTGAAACTTCTAATTCCAACTTTTCTTCAAAAGCTTTCATCATAGCATCAACAATATGTTTAGTAAAAGCTTTATTTTGTTCATAAGCCTGGGGTGAATTTATCATGGATTGCAACAATGAAATACAATCAATCAAAGAGCAACTGTCATAATTAAAGTCTTTGTAATCCAAAATAGTGGGCACATCACTAGTTAAAGTTTTGACCTCTTCAAACCCACTTTTATCAATTTTCTCAACAAGATTTTCACCCTCCGAATTATAGGGATGCCTTGTAGCTAAGGCTGACTCTTCTCCAGTCCCTTTTTCATCAATCTTAACTTTAGTAAACAAGGAATCAATAGAAGAAACACCAATCACTTTAAGATCTTCATCAGTTTTATGAAAGTTATCACTAGAAAATGCCTTTTCTAAAAATTCTCTTCTAGCTCTAAGCATGGCGGTTCTTTTCTTACTTTCTTCCATAGAAACATAAAGAGCTTTAATTGATTCCTCTACTTAGGCATAAAAATTTTCATCTTGAGATTTTCAACATCATGAGAAATTCTATCAACACTTCTAGACAAATCATCGATCTTGTTCAATTTTTCTTCCATTGCAGAGTTGAAAACTTTTTGAGTGTTGATAAATTCTTTAATACTATTCTCAAGATCATAGGTGTTCCTATTATTATTATAAGATTGATTACCATAGGAATTACCATAATTATTAGAGGAATTACTAGGAAAAGGCCTAGGATTAAAATTACCTCTATAAGAATTGTTATTGAAATTATTGCGAGAGATAAAGTTCACATCTATGGTATCACTATTTTGCTCAATCAAGGTAGACAAAGGCACATCATTAAAATCAATAGGAGCACTTTTACTAGCGACCAATTTCATAAGAGCATCAACTTTTTCACTCAAAGAAGAAATTTCTTCAACAGAATTAACTTTTTTACTAGTAGGAGCTCTTTCGGTATGCCATTGCGAATAATTTGCCATGATGTTATCAAGCAATTTGGTGGCTTCACCCAAAGTAATTTCCATAAAAGTACCACCCGCGATGGAATCTAAAAGATTATGAGAAACAAAATTCAACCCCGCGTAATAATTTTGTATGATCATCCAAAACCAATTTTTTGCATGATCTCGCAAAGAAAATGGAAATAATTTAAACTTCACAACATCATTGTCCACATCTTTCTTCTTTTGCATATCACATAATTCAACGAATCTATTAAGATGGGACGCGACATCCTCATTAGGAGTACCAGAAAATTGATGTTTCATAACGAGATTCAGCAAAGCAGTATTAATATCACAAGTCTCCGCACTAGTGGCGGGAGGAGCAATCGGAGTGCCAATAAAATCATTGTTGTTGGTATTTGATAAATCACACAACTTGGTGTTCTCTTGAGTCATTGTGACTACGCAACAAGATTGCACTCAAAAAACATATCTGACGAGAAAACGACGAATGAAAAAGAGGGCTAATAAAATGGCAAATTTTAGTGAAGTGGGGGAGAGGAAAACGAGAGGTAAATGGCACATAATGTAATTGCGAGGAGATGAGATTTGTGATTAGGAACCTGGTATCTATTGATGATGTCTCCCCGGCAATGGCTCCAGAAATTTCTTTTGATTGCGGCATGAAGCTACGTCGGTTTTCCCCAAAAAGGAAGGGATGATGCAGCACAATAACGGTAGGTATTTCCCTCAGTTATGAAACCAAGGTTATTGAACCAGTAGGAGAACCAAGCAACACCACGTAAACAACACTTGCACACAAATAACAAATACTCGCAACCCGGCGTAAGAGAGGGGTTCTCAATCCCTCACGGGCAAAAGATAGATTGATTTTGTAGTAGTTTGGATAGATAGATCTCGCGGGAACACGAGATAAAATAAATAAATAAATAAAAAGTGCAGCAAGGCATTTTTGGGTTTTTGGTTTAATAGATCTAAAAATAAAATCAAAGGAAAATAGAACGCAAAGGCAAAATATATTGAGAAGAGACCCGGGGGAAGTAGGTTTCACTAGTGGCTTCTCTCGAGAAAAATAGCAAATGGTGGTGACCAAATTACTGTTGGGAAATTGATAGAACTTCAAATAATCATGACGATATCCAGGCAATGATCATTACATAGGCATCACGTCCAAGATTAGTAGACCGACTCCTGCCTGCATCTACTGCTATTACTCCACACATCGACCGCTATCCAGCATGCATCTAGTGTATTAAGTTCCTGGAGAAACGGAGTAAGGCAATAAGAATGATGGCATGATATAGACAAGATCTATTTATGTAGAAATAGAGCCCATCGTTTTATCCTTAGTAGCAATGATACAAACGTGTCGGTTCCCCTTCTGTCACTGGGATCAAGCACCTTTGGATCGAACCCACTACAAAGCACCTCTTCCCATTGCAAGATAAATAGATCAAGTTGGCCAACCAAAACCCAAATATCGGAGAAGAAATATGAGGATATAAGTAATCATGCATATAAGAGATCAAAGAAGACTCAAATAACTTTCATGGATAAATAGATAGATCTGATCATAAACTCAAAGTTCATCGGATCCCAACAAACACACCGCAAAAAGAGTTACATCATATGGATCTCCAAGAGACCATTATATTGAGAATCAAACGAGAGAGAGGAAGCCATCTAGCTACTAACATAGACCTGCAGGTTTACAAGGAACTTCTCACGCATCATCGAAGAGGCACCAATGGACATGATGCACCCCTCCGAGATGGTGTCTAGATTGGATCTGGTGGTTCTAGACTCTGCGGCGGCTGAATAAAATTTTGTCGACTCCCCTAGGGTTTATGGAATATTGGGGTATTTATAGAGCAAAGAGTCGGTGCGAGGGAGTCCCGAGGTGGGCACAACCCACCGGGGTGCGCCTGGGCCCCCAGGCGCGCCCATGTGGGTTGTGCTCCGCTCGGAGCACTCCCCAGGTGCTGCCTTGGCCCATTGGGTGTCTTCTGCATAAAAATCTCCAAAACATTTCGCTGCATTTGGACTCCATTTGGTACTGATATCCTGCGATGTAAAAAACATACAAAAAACAACAACTGGCACTGGGCACTATGTCAATAGGTTAGTACCAAAAAATGATATAAAATGACTATAAAATGATTATAAAACATCCAAGAATGATAATATAATAGCATGGAACAATAAAAAAAATATAGATACGTTGGAGACGTATCACCGGGACAGCCACGTACAGCTCGCAGCTCAGTGCTAGCTGTGGAACCTGACCCTCACCGGGCAACGTGACCCACCCCGGGAAGTGGTGCCGGCAAAGCGCACCAAGTACCTGGTTGGGCCTGCAGACACCAGGGGCATTTTTCCAACCCCTGCAATATGACAAGGCCAACACATTAGATATTAATTTGAAGAAACATGAAGGCAAAAGGTTAAAAAAGAGTAAATGCACTTACTTCTCCCCGTTAGGCGCAATCAACCACCTGTGATCGTGGGTCGCCGGCACAGGCGGGAGCTTTGTACCACCACGTTGGTAGACCTCCTTGCCCCCTCAACCAGCTCGCCCTTGCTATAGCTCTCCTCAAAAAAGCTGTCCTCGCCATCAGCATGGCCACTAGTCTCTGGAGTCACGTGCGACGAAGACTCTCGGACCGGAGTCTCGTGGGACGAAGACTCTGGGACCTGAGTCTCGTGGGACGAAGGCTCGGCGACCCGAGGCTCGTCTGCTCGAGGCTCGTGGACCGGAGTCCGAGATGGGTCCACGTCAGACAGGTCCACCTCAGACGGAGCAGTCTTGTGGTCGGGAGAATCAGCTGGGGTGGCAGTGAGGAAGGCGTACCAGCCTTCCTACCTCCCCTGCCGCCACGTTCACCTCTAGGACCCCTCTCATCTTCCCCCGATCTCTCCCGCCCGAAGAAGAAGTGCCCGCCGGTGGTGTCTGCATACTGTCTAGTAGCGCTCTCCAGAGGTGCTGAGGCGGAATGGAAACACCCCTCCCAGCACGTGCCGAGGAAGGAGGCTCGGAGCGCTCTCGACCCGCGGCCACCATCTGTCAACACCTGCAATGACAAAGAGTAAAATAAATTAGTACAACATAAACATAATAAAAAATTAAGTGTATCATCATCACGAACATAAGAAAAAATTAAATACCTAATAACATGAACTAATTAATAATATATACGTACATAATAATAATTGAATACCTGACTTGTAATTCAAAAATATATGACCCCGTCGGCCTCTGGAAGGCCGAAGAGCACTTTTTTCGGGAGGTGTCGGTGGTCGGGGTGTCGGGGGCGTCGTGTC
>NC_057796.1:270410716-270418891 GCF_018294505.1 Triticum aestivum | reverse complement strand
GCCGGAGCTCCGAGCCGCCGCCGCCGCCATTTGCCGCCCCCTCGCCGCCCCTCGCACCCCTCCGAGCCCTGCACCCCCGCCGCCCCACCGGAGCAGCCGGAGCCCGCCGGAGCCCCGCCCCGACGAGGTACCTCGCCGCCGTTCGGTTGCCGGTTTTCTTTAAGAAAAACCATTCGTTTAAAAAAACCCTAGATCGGTTTTTTTTTCCGGTTTTGTTATTTTGCGAGCGTTCACCTAACCGTTCGTTTTAACGAACGCGTTCGTCGGTTTTTCTCTGTTAACGAACGTCCGTTCTTTAACCGTTCGTCCATTTTTCTTTTTCGTCGGATTTTTCTGCGATTATCTCAGATTCGATTTGTGATCGAATCTTCATTTCTGTTTATCTTTTCGCTCGTTTATCGGAATCAGGCGATTCAAGCGCCTAGAGTTTCGTCTCGAAATTCTCTTTCCGTTTAACCTACTCAAACAAGTTTTTGCTACTATAAAATTTGACCTAGATCTAGATTAGTAAACGAAGCTTGTTTCTTTCGCAGTTTGACTTTCGTTGCTTCTTTCGAGTTGATTCTTTTGCAACCGGAGTTCTTAAGTTGACCTTTCTGGTTGGATCTTTCATTCGAGTTTTACCTGTGCATTAGATTGAGTACTGATTGTCTGATTGTTTGTTTGCGATTGAGTACCCGGAGTGTGCCACTTGTTACTTCGAATCGCTAGGTTTTGCGGCTCATCAGCAAGGCAAGTAACACTTTGATCATACCTTCCATACCCAGTTTTTATTGCATTAGAGCTATTCCTCAAACATTGCATGATTAGGATCTAATTAAACTGTGGGTTCTGGGAAGTAGTTGAGGTAGTACCTATTACCTGTTCTATTATCAAACCCTTGGGAGTTACTTCTACGTTGCTATTATATTGCCATGCTATGCTCGTAGACGTGGATTGGGTTTGAGAGATATTCATGACAGATGTGAGATTGTTAATAATGGTTTACCTAAGGTGGCAACTAAAACTCACATCTGGGTGGATTGAGGCACCTGGAGAATCCAGTGTTGTCTGTTTGTATAAGGACCGCCACCCAGGCTCAAAGGGGTCATAAGATTATTCATGCTAGAAACTTCCGTGTGCAGCCACAAGCTATTATGGGTTCTAGCATAGTTGAGTAGGTTACAGGATCTCTTGAAGAGGTGGGCTAGCAGATGTAGGGGAAAGTAGGTGTACCGGTCCATCCAAAGTAAAGAGTGATTGTTCCTGAAAGACTGTGTCTCGGTCAT
This sequence comes from Triticum aestivum, assembly GCF_018294505.1. Taxonomy (NCBI): domain Eukaryota; kingdom Viridiplantae; phylum Streptophyta; class Magnoliopsida; order Poales; family Poaceae; genus Triticum; species Triticum aestivum. Next base: position 270,417,623 of record NC_057796.1, on the reverse strand, counting down.
TCGTTTCTCAAACATCATGCAGTGCGAGAATCAAGCGGAGGCGATCGAGTCTTGTGGGGAAAAGTGCGCAAACCTCTGCAGAGTGTACAAACTAATCATGGTTAGCCGTGTCCCCGGTTATGGACAACTTGAGTATCTAGTACCTGGATTATCATTTGAATCTCATCACCATGTTACTTTTAATTAATTATGTTGGGTTAATGATGATACTTAATTGGGATTGAGTTGGAGGTACCTTCTCAATGTTTAACAACCACCATGATAGTTAAATAAAATTTATTCCTTTGAAGTAGGGAAAAATTGGCTTTTCGCAAAAACATTGTAATCATAGAGCTTTCCACCAGCCATATATGCATGTAGTATAGCATTATTATTGTTCATTATTCTCTATGTGTTACATTGCCAGCATATTCCATGTGCTGACCCGTTTTCGGGCTGCAACGTTTCATGTTGCAGACTTTTCAGATGACGAGTAAGGTGCCTTAGGTCGTGGTCTTATACTCAGTGATGCCGCTGGAGTTGATGGACTCACTTATCTTCCAAGTCTTCCGCTGTTATCGTTTTTAGATGGCCTTAAGCCATGTTTATCATACTTAATCTCTTTGGAGATATTCGATGTAATAAGTGTGTGATTGCTGCTCTGTTATAAATCCTCCATTTGTACTGTGCGTGTCAGCATTACTGATCCAGGGATGACACTGGTGCACAGTAGCACCGACCATTTGAGGTGTGGTCGCTACAAAGTTGGTATCAGAGCACACGCTGACTGTAGGACACGACCACTAAGCTTAAGCCCTAGAAAGCTTCTCTCTTCTCATTTCTGACCCCTCTCCACTTTCTACTCTTTTAGGAATGGCAGATGCAAGGAGCAAGTTCATGCAACCAGATGAAGACACGCCTTTTTGGTCGACACTTGAAGGAAGTCACTAAGTATTTGAACATAGGAATACCAAGCATCACCGGAACCTACAACGCCACATTACCCGAAGAGGAGAGCTGGAAGATTCAAGTTCTCATTCCAGGAAGGACGTTTGTGCCAGTTACTGAACCTATAAGATTGGTTTTCGAAGCACCAACCTGGAGTTTAGGGAAGAGCATGGCCGCACACATCGCCATGGGACGCATTGGAGAAGTCTACCACCAGGAGCTTAAGGATACAATTTATCAAATTTGTGGACGTCGAGACGCGCAATGGGAGATGATCAGAACCAAGAAGGATGGATCAATTGCAGCTTTCATCCAGGAGCAAAACCAACATATTCGTCGCCAGGAGAACCAGATGTGCACGGACAAGGAAGAACTGAAGAAGGCATTGACGAAGATCAAGGAGCTCCAAGAAGAACTCAAGGCTACACGCGAGGATTATATGGAGGAAATCATCGCACTAGTAGGGAAGAATGACGAACTGGAGAAGAAGATTGGAGTATTCATGGGAAATCCAGTGCCAAAAGCAGAAGTTGACGAATGCACTTGTCCGGATAACTACATCATCATCGACGACACCGACTCAGAACCAAGTGAAGATGACTGGGTTGACGAAGCTGGAGCAGACATCATGGAGTCTTCAACGGATCAGAATCTTTAGTAGACCACCATATCAGTAGTAGCTTTCCCCCATTTAATAGTATAGTTCAAGCACTTTGTAACGCTAGTTAGATCGATTGTTTTGCCTTGTTTGAATTGATTGAGTGATATTGATTGTATTTGTCTCATGAGCATATGGGTAGTGTTTTCCCTCTAGACCTGATTCTATTCTTAACTCTCACCTTTTCTAAACCTATCAGATGCCTCCGAGACGCGACACCGGATTTGTTTTCCCACTAGAGATCACCCAGTTGATTCAGCAACAGAATGCCCTGATGCAAGTGTTAGTGCAGAACCAAGGCAACAACAACAACAACAACCCACCGCCACCACCACCTGTTGATCACTTAGCCCGTTTCTTAAGGCTAAACCCGCCGGTGTTTTCCAGTAGCACCGAGCCGATTGTTGCAGATGATTGGCTCCGCAAAGTTGGAAGGGAGTTGACCACTGCAGGATGCATAGATGCGGAAAGAGTGCGTTTTGCCGCACATCAGCTTGATGGACCCGCAGCATCATGGTGGGAGAATTATACAGCCACGCACCCTATTGACACTGTCACATGGGACCAGTTTCAGCAAGCTTTCCGTACAGCTCATGTTTCAGCAGGAGCTATGGCTATGAAGAAGCGCGAGTTTCGCAACCTACACCAAGGAGGACGCACTGTAGGCCAGTATGTGGAGGATTTCAGTAAGTTAGCACGTTATGCACCAGATGACGTTGCTACAGATGCAGCCAAGCAGGAGAAATTTTTGGAAGGGCTGAATGATGAACTGAGTATGCAGTTGATGGTAGCCACCTTCAACAACTACCAGGAGCTGGTAGATAGAGCTCTCATGATTGAAGGGAAGCAACAGTAGATTGAAAATCGTAAGAGGAAGTATGGACAAGGGAAGTACAATTCTGGAGCTCAGCAGAAGCCACGATTTACCCCGAAGCCGGGAGGACAGTTTCAGCATACCCATGGAGGAGGTAGTTCGCACAACCATAATGGCTCCAAGAATGGCAATGGGAATGGAGGAACCAACGGACAGAACCGCACCAACCCATCTACCCCAACCAAGAGGGATCTAAGTCACATTACTTGTTTCAAGTGCCAGAAGACTGGACACTATGCAACTGATTGTCCTGAAGCCCAAAATGGAAATGGCAATGGAAGCTCTGGGAAGAAGCCGAACCCGTTCAACAAAGGACATGTGAACCACGTGAGCGTGGAGGAGGTTGAAGCTCAGCCTGATGCAGTAATAGGTAAGTTTTTGGTTAAGTCATTTACTGCAACCGTTCTTTTCGATACTGGTGCATCGCATTCATACATATCAAGGGGATTTGTGAATAAGTTTAAGATGTCCACCCAAGTTCTCAAAACCCCTATGCTAGTAACCTCGCCAGGAGCAGAGTATATGGCCAGCCAAGGATGTTTTCAGATACCATTGGCCATTGGTAGGCATGTTTTCCCCTCAGACCTCATAGTTTTGGAGTCGCAAGGTTTGGATGTGATTTTGGGAATGGATTGGCTATCGTTGTATGGAGGAAACATCGATTGTGCCAGCAAGACGATTTTGCTTACCACCCCGGAAGGAAAGAGGATCAAGTATGTATCCCGGCATATGCCGAAGAGGACTCAAGTGAATTCCTTATCAGGAGTTGTACAGGAGGAAGTACCAGTGGTGAAGCATTATCCGGATGTATTTCCAGAAGAATTGCCAGGCATGCCACCGGATAGAGACATTGAGTTCTTGATTGAACTTTTGCCAGGCACAGGGCCAATATCTAAGAGACCGTACAGGATGCCCGCAAAGGATTTGGAGGAAATTAAGAAGCAGATCAAGGAGTTACTGGATAAAGGCTATATTCGCCCAAGTTCGTCACCTTGGGGATCACCAGTACTTCTAGTGGAGAAGAAAGATGGATCACTGAGGATGGTTGTTGATTACCGTGGATTGAATGAAGTGACCATCAAAAACAAGTACCCACTGCCGATGATCAATGATTTGTTTGACCGCCTACAAGGAGCTAAAGTATTTTCCAAGATCGATCTACGATCAGGATACCATCAGTTAAAGATTCGAGAGCAGGATATACCTAAGACGGCTTTTACCACCAGATATGGATTGTATGAGTATACCGTTATTTCATTTGGTCTGACTAACGACCTGCCTATTTTATGAACCTGATGAACAAAGTGTTTATGGAGTTTTTGGATAAGTTCGTCGTGGTGTTCATTGATGATATTTTAATCTTTTCCAAGAATGAGGAAGAGCATGAGGAGCATTTACAATTGGTACTTGAGAAGCTCAGAGAACATCAGTTATATGCCAAGTTCAGCAAATGTGAATTTGGGCTGAAGGAAGTTGGATTCCTTGGACATGTTATTTCTGGAGAAGGAATAGCAGTAGACCCTGCCAAGGTTGACACAGTGACAAGTTGGGAATCACCCACGACAGTTGGAGAAATCCGGAGTTTTCTTGGACTTGCAGGATACTACCGGAGATTCATCGAGAATTTCTCGAGGATTGCTAAGCCCATGACTGAGCTATTGAAGAAGGACACCAAATTCAATTGGACTAAGGAATGTGAAGCTAGTTTCCAAGAGTTGAAGAAACGATTGGTTACATCACCAGTGTTGATTCTGCCAGATCAACGCAAGGATTATGAAGTTTATTGCGACGCCTCTCGTCGAGGACTTGGAGCAGTGCTTATGCAGGAAGGAAGAGTTGTGTCGTATGCTTCACGACAACTTAAACCCCATGAGAAGAATTATGCTACGCATGATTTGGAGTTAGCAGCCGTGGTGCATGCATTGAAGACATGGAGACATTTTCTCATCGGAAACCATTGTGAGGTGTATACAGATCACAAGAGTTTGAAGTATATTTTCACGCAGAAGGAGTTAAATCTCAGACAGAGGAGATGGTTGGAGCTCATTAAGGACTATGATATGAGATTGCATTATCACCCAGGAAAGGCTAACGTAGTAGCAGACGCGTTGAGCCGCAAGAGTCATGTCAACACCCTCATGACAGGAGAGTTACCTCAGGAGTTAGCCGAGGACCTTCGCGAGCTATGTTTGGAGATAGTCCCAAGAGGCTATCTAGCGACACTGGAGATTCAGTCTACCTTGATGGAAAGGATCAGAGAAGCTCAGAAGACAGACAAAGAGATTGAAGAGATAAAGGAGAAGATGAGCAAAGGAAAAGCCAAGGGATTTCGTGAGGATGAGCACGATACCTTATGGTTTGAGGACCGCGTATATGTGCCAAATGATCCGGAGATCAGGAAGTTGATTTTGCAGGAAGCCCATGACTCACCGTACTCGATTCACCCAGGAAATACCAAGATGTACTTGGATTTGAAGAATACTTTCTGGTGGACCGGAATGAAGAAGGATATTGCAGAATATGTAGCAGTTTGTGATGTGTGTCAGAGAGTGAAGGCAGAGCATCAGAAGCCAGCAGGATTGCTACAACCATTGCCGATACCCGAATGGAAGTGGGATAAAATAGGCATGGATTTTATCACAGGATTACCCAGGACTCGTTCAGGCTATGACTCAATATGGGTTGTAGTCGACCGTTTGACGAAAGTGGCTCATTTCATTCCAGTGAAGACCACTTACACCAGTGCTAAGTTGGCAAAGATATACATGACCAGGATCGTATGTTTGCATGGAGTTCCGAGGACCATTGTATCAGACAGAGGAACCCAATTTACCTCGAAGTTTTGGAAGCAGTTACATGAAACATTGGGAACCAGGCTGGAATTTAGTACAGCTTTTCACCCGCAGACAGATGGACAGACCGAGAGAGTCAACCAGATTTTCGAGGACATGTTGAGAGCTTGTGCACTAGATTATGGATCTAGTTGGGACGACAATTTGCCATATGCGGAGTTTTCGTATAACAACAGTTATCAAACCAGTTTGAAGATGGCCCCTTTCGAAGCTTTGTACGGAAGGAGGTGTAGAACGCCGTTGTTATGGGACGAGGTTGGAGACCGTCAGTTGTTTGGACCAGATTTGATTAAGGAGTCTGAACAGAAAGTGAGGTTGATTCGCGATAGACTCAAGGTAGCCCAGTCCAGGCAGAAGAGTTATGCTGATTCTAAACGAAAGGAGACAGTTCACGAAGTCGGAGACAGAGTGTATCTTCGAGTATCACCACTTCGAGGAGTGAAGCGCTTTGGAGTTAAGGGAAAGTTAGCGCCCCGTTTTATCGGACCATACAGAGTTGTGGAACGTATGGGAGAAGTTGCTTACAAGCTGGAATTGCCCGAAGGATTGTCTGGAGTTCATGATGTATTTCACGTCTCCCAGTTGAAGAAGTGCCACGCAGAGATGGCTGAGATACCACTGAGAGATACTGTGCCACTGGAAGCGATTCAGCTGGAAAGTGATTTGACTTATGAGGAGAAGCCAGTTAAGATTCTTGAGTATGCCAGCCGAGTTACCCGCAGCAAGGTTATCAAGTTTTGCAAAGTCCAGTGGAGTCACCACACGGAAGATGAAGCCACCTGGGAGCGAGAGGAAGATCTACGGAAGGACCACTCCCACCTGTTTGCTAGCCAACCCGAATCTCGAGGGCGAGATTCATCTTAAGGGGGGTAGGTTTGTAACATCCCAAATTTTCAATTTGGTATGTTATTCATAGATCATCATTGCATATCATGTTTTATTGCATTTTGACAAATCCTCGATAAATCCTAAGCAACTCAAGGACCCTCGGAGAGAGTTGGGGATTTTCTCGAATTTTCATATTTGATTTTCATCAAATAATAAGACGAGGATTTTGGTTTTAAATATTTTCTCTCCGGAAAAATATTACATTTTTTTAAAATGAGAGGAGAAAATATGACTTCTCCAAAACAATTGAAATACTGGAGGAAAAGTGTTAAAATCATTTATTGAAATTTATTCGGATTTTATTTGCAATTTTAATTGCATTAAAAATATTGCATGTTTTCAAAAATTTATTTTGTGTTAAAAAAATGTTCACCCTATTCTAGATTTTCTAACTAGACGGGGAAAATTTGTTTTATCTTTTTTGGATTTTTATTTAATTTTATACGAATTTTTCGCGAAACGTATTTGAAAAAAAAAACTGCGCGCGCCCGCCGGGCCGAAGCCCAGCCGAGGCCCAGCCGCCCGCGCCCCTCTCCTTCTCCAGCACGCGCCGCCGCCGCCGGTGTCCATGGCGGACACGGGAGCCCCGCCGCTCGGTTTGCCCCTCCCCCAAGCCACCGGACCCCCCCTCCTATTTATACCCCCGCACCCCCCTCTTCTCTGAAGCCGCCGCCGCCGCACTTGCCCGCCCCGCCGCCGCCGGAGCCG
>NC_057796.1:270389699-270410059 GCF_018294505.1 Triticum aestivum | reverse complement strand
GCCCCGACGAGGTACCTCGCCACCGTTCGGTTGCCGGTTTTCTTTAAAAAAAACCAGTCGTTTAAAAAAACCCTAGATCGGTTTTTTCGGTTTTCTTATTTTGTGAGCGTTCACCGAACCGTTCGTTTTAACGAACGCATTTGTCGGTTTTTCTCTGTTAACGAACGTCCGTTCTTTAACCGTTCGTCCATTTTTCTTTTTCGTCGGATTTTTCTGCGATTATCTCAGATTCGATTTCTGATCGAATCTTCGTTTCTGTTTAACTTTTCGCTCGTTTATCGGAATCAGGCGATTCAAGCGCCTAGAGTTTCGTCTCGAAATTCTCTTTCCGTTTAACCTACTCAAACAAGTTTTTGCTACTATAAAATTTGACCTAGATCCAGATTAGTAAACGAAGCTTGTTTCTTTCGCAGTTTGATTTTCGTTGCTTCTTTCGAGTTGATTCTTTTGCAAACCGGAGTTCTTAAGTTGAACTTTCTGGTTGGATCTTTCATTCGAGTTTTACCTGTGCATTAGATTGAGTACTGATTGTCTGATTGTTTGTTTGCGATAGAGTACCCGGAGTGTGCCGCTTGTTACTTCGAATCGCTAGGTTTTGCGGATCATCAGCAAGGCAAGTAACACTTTGATCATACCTTCCATACCCAGTTTTTATTGCATTAGATCTATTCCTCAAACATTGCATGATTAGGATCTAATTAAACTGTGGGTTCTGGGAAGTAGTTGAGGTAGTACCTATTACCTGTTCTATTATCAAACCCTTGGGAGTTACTTCTACGTTGCTATTATATTGCCATGCTATGCTCGTAGGCGTGGATTGGGTTTGAGAGATATTCATGACAGATGTGAGATTGTTAATAATGGTTTACCTAAGGTGGCAACTAAAACTCACATCTGGGTGGATTGAGGCACCTGGAGAATCCAGTGTTGTCTGTTTGTATAAGGACCGCCACCCAGGCTCAAAGGGGTCATAAGATTATTCATGCTAGAAACTTCCGTGTGCAGCCACAAGCTATTATGGGCTCTAGCATAGTTGAGTAGGTTACAGGATCTCTTGAAGAGGTGGGCTAGCAGATGTAGGGGAAAGTAGGTGTACCGGTCCATCCAGAGTAAAGAGTGATTGTTCCTGAAAGACTGTGTCTCGGTCATCCATTTCTCAAACATCATGCAGTGCGAGAATCAAGCGGAGGCGATCGAGTCTTGTGGGGAAAAGTGCGCAAACCTCTGCAGAGTGTACAAACTAATCATGGTTAGCCGTGTCCCCGGTTATGGACAACTTGAGTATCTAGTACCTGGATTATCATTTGAATCTCATCACCATGTTACTTTTAATTAATTTTGTTGGGTTAATGATGAAACTTAATTGGGATTGAGTTGGAGGTACCTTCTCAATGTTTAACAACCACCATGATAGTTAAATAAAATTTATTCCTTTGAAGTAGGGAAAAATTGGCTTTTCGCAAAAACATTGTAATCATAGAGCTTTCCACCAGCCATATATGCATGTAGTATAGCATTATTATTGTTCATTATTCTCTATGTGTTACATTGCCAGCATATTCCATGTGCTGGCCCGTTTTCGGGCTGCAACGTTTCATGTTGCAGACTTTTCAGACGACGAGTAAGGTGCCTTAGGTCGTGGTCTTATACTCAGTGATGCCGCTGGAGTTGATGGACTCACTTATCTTCCAAGTCTTCCGCTGTTATCGTTTTTAGATGGCCTTAAGCCATGTTTATCATACTTAATCTCTTTGGAGATATTCGATGTAATAAGTGTGTGATTGCTACTCTGTTATAAATCCTCCATTTGTACTGTGCGTGTCAGCATTACTGATCCAGGGATGACACTGGTGCACAGCAGCACAGACCATTTGAGGTCTGGTCGCTACACCAGTAGTGTGGATTTTATATGTTGGCTTGCCTTATGACTATCAAACCCAACATTAGATGCACAAGTCTGTGGATTCTTTTGGTGCTCTGGTGGATTGGAATAACCCTAGAGGAGATAGAAGGTTTGTTCTCATTAAAGCCAGAGTCATTCATCCGCGTTTAGTGCCCAAGAGCCTGGTAGTCCGACAGATTGGGGGTGCACGTCGCTCCTGGGCTGTAGCTGTCACAGTTCTGCGGAGCAATGATTGGAACGCACACTTACCGGATGTTCCTCCAGCTGGTGAGGATCCACCACCTGCTGATGGCGTTCCTCATCCATTGCATGGTGAAGGTCTCAATGCTGAACAGCTATATCAGCAGCAGTTACACAACTGGATGGCACAGAATGTGATGGCGGATGCAGCTGCAGAGGAGGAAAATGAGAATGTTGTGGTGGATGCAGGAAGTGACATTGAAATGCACCCCAATGGGGGAATTGGCCGCCTTCACCTCCCCAACAACCTCCTGTTCTGTATAACTTTCAGCAATGGTAGGCTGGTGAGGGCCTGCAAGTGGAACATGGTGTTGTGCCCCCACAAAATCTTCATGACAGTCCGGCTGCTGCCTGGAACGACTCCATCTCGATGTATACCAGCTCTGACTCTAGTGCAACGGTGTCTGAATCCTATGTCATGGTCCCGGTGGCTCTCATGAACCAATTCTGGCCTCAAGAAGCGAGCAGCTCTGCTTTGGCCAACCTTTCTGGTACTGAAATATTCAGGTCTGAGAGCTCTCCTCTAATCAATTCAGACAGCTACGAGCCTAAAACCCTGCCTGCCAATTTCTTGGAGATTTCTCTGACGATGTCTGCGAAGAGATTACATTTGGACATCTCTTCTCAAGGAGCTCTCATTTCTACCATGATCCTGAGAGACTGTATGCCCATGTTTAAGCTGAACTCATACATAACAGAGGCTGTCAGACCCTTTGTGGCTTCTTATGGCCCTTGGAAGGATAGGTATGGATTCCAACAAGACTCGCTCACTTTTAAAGTTACTGTTGCTGAAAACAGAGGCATGCTGTCAGTTATCTCTGCCTCCAAATCCTTTGCAAATGCTAGCTCTTCCTCTGTTATTATTGAAGAGCTCAAGGATGCTTCTGATTGGGAGCTTGAGGGTATCACTGCTGCTGAGGAGGCTTTGGACACAAATATGGACGCTGTTGATGCTCTGTCTGAACATCCTATGGACACTCTACAGATTGTGCCTGCTGCTGCACCTGACAGCTCTGCTTGGGTTGAGATGCCGAATGATCAAGGTTTTAACCCTCCTCCTTCTGACATTGGTTCCTCTCGGGTTCGTAAAGGAAAGGCAACTGTGCCTGAATGTTCCATAGCTCTGCGCCGAAGTGCTCGCTCAAATAAATATGATGGGTTCAAAGTGCATCAGGTGTTTGACAGCAAAATGAAGGTTTCCAAAGTTAAACCACGGACTGTTCCGACTGCTCTACGCATCAGGGAGGTGGCAGAAGACCAAGTTCCACCGCCGACACCAGTTCGAGTGATCCAACAAGTTGGCATGATGCTTTGTGCAATTCCTGCAGATGAACTCTCTGAAGATACCCTGCTGGTCACCCATGAGGAGGAGCCCACAGCTTCTGATTAAGCATCGCTCCCGCTCAATTTAGTCTTTATTTTAAATGCCTCTTTTGGTGAATTGGAACGTATTATGTTGGAATGTTCGTGGTTTAAATTCTGGGGACAAACAATTAGCGCTCTCGAATGCTATTTCGTCTAGTGGTTGTGCGGTAGTTTGCTTGCAAGAGACAAAAAAATCCTCGTTTGATCTGCCTTTTGTTAAATCTTGTTGCCCCCGTCGGTTTGATCAATTCGCTTTTGTACCATCTCGTGGAGCTTCTGGTGGTATTGCCACGATTTGGAATAGTGCAATCTTCTCTGCTGATGTCTTATTCTCTGAAGATTATGCTCTGGTTACTCGTTTTCGCTCCACACAATCAGCCCAAACATGGACGCTCGTCAATGTCTATGGGCCGTGCCAAGGTGATCAACGGCACCATTTTATCCAATGGCTATGTGACCTTAATATTCCATCTACTGAAGATTGGTTGTTTATGGGGGATTTTAACTTTATTCGAGCACCAGGGAATCGTAACAAACCGGGTGGCAGCATGAATGATATGAATACTTTTAATGACTTCATCAGATGTCAAAGCCTAATTGAATTACCCATTAAAGGTCGTTCTTTTACCTGGAGCAACATGCAATTGGATCCTTTACTAGAACAACTGGACTGGTTTTTCACAAGCTCCAATTGGACTCTGTCATATCCAAAAACACTGGTCAAACCTTTAGGTAAACCTGTCTCCGATCACATCCCTTGTGTGGTCATCATTGAAACTAATATACCAAAATCCAAATTATTTTGCTTTGAATCCTTTTGGGTTCAACACCCGGGCTTCATGAATGTTGTCGAGACCTCCTGGTCCAAACCAGTTCATTCCACCAACTATGCCACTGTTCTATGCAAAAAATTCAAAATCCTACGTAGGAATCTCAAACATTGGAGTAAGGGTATATCAAAGCTTTCAGTGGCCATTGAAAACTCCAATAAAGCCCTCTGTGAGCTAGATGAGCTTGAAAATAAACGCGTTCTCACTGTACCTGAAGCAAATTTCCGTCGCATACTCAAAGCTCACATTTTGAGATTACTACGGTACCAACAACTTTACTGGAAAAAGATATGTACAATTCGATGGGTTCAATTTGGAGATGAACCTTCAAAGTTCTTTCAGTCCATGCCCTCGGAAATATACAGAAAGAATAATATTGCTTCTTTGACGACCAGTGATGGCATGACTATTGAGGATCACGCCGGAAAGGAATCACTCATCTATCAAGCATTCAAGGAAAGGATGGGATCTTCACAACCATGTAACATGAAGTTTGACCTGAAAGAACTAGATCACCTGAAACTATTAATGACTACAGACCGATTACTCTTTTAAATTGTTGCCTGAAAGTCATCAATAAGATCTTGGCAAATAGACTACAAAAAGTCATTCTGAAGATTGTTCACAGAAACCAATATGGGTTCCTAAAGGGGAGGACTATCCAGGACTGCCTCGCATGGGCATACGAGTATATTTATCGATGCCAAACTTCTAAAAAAGAAATCATGCTTCTCAAGCTTGACTTTGCCAAAGCCTTCGACACAATTGAACATGAAGCGATGATTGAGATTATGAAAAACATGGGATTCCATGACAAATGGCTCACCTGGATTCGCTGCATCTTTTCTTCAGCAAAATCCTCTGTCCTCCTAAATGGTACTCCTGGGCGCCAATTTCTTTGCAAGTGTGGGGTCAGGCAGGGGGATCCTCTTTCACCCCTCATTTTCGTGCTAGCGGCGGATCTCCTTCAAGCGGCCATCAACGATGCCTTTGCACGCCATCAAATACACCTGCCCTTCCCTTCTCCGCATCAAAAAGAGTACCCAGTCATCCAATACGCCGATGATACCATTCTAGTGTTACCAGCATGCACACAACATGCAACCATTATCAAGGACATTTTGACAGACTATGCTACGTCCATTGGTTTGAAAATAAATTTCCACAAATCTACTCTCATTCCAATCAATTGTGATAATGTTAAGTCCGAAGAGATTGCTAATATCTTCGGATGCGTCGTCGGCAAGATGCCCTTCACATACCTAGGGCTCCCACTTGGTACTACTCGACCAACTGTCCTCGATCTCATGCCTCTGGTCTGTTCCATGGAGAGAAGACTAACGGCTACTCTCAACATGATTTCATACGGTGGAAAGCTAAACCTGCTTAATTCGGTGATCACTTCGCATTATCTTTGCGCTATGCACGCTTCGATTGCCTACCAAAATTATTGAGCTCCTAAACAAAATTAGAAGGAAATGCCTATGGACAAAGAAAACAGAGCAAGGGGACAAATGCAATTCTCTTGCTTCTTGGGAAATGGTTTGTCGTCCCAAGGAAAGTGGTGGATTGGGAGTGATTGATCTCAGGATCCAAGGTGATGCACTCTTATTAAAGTATTTACATAAATTCTACAATAGACGGAACGTGCCTTGGGTTGAACTCATCTGAGAAACATACTACACGAATCAAATTCCGCATGCTTCAGACCCTTGTGGATCATTCTGGTGGCGAGACGTTGCCAAACTAATGCCAGCCTATAGGGGTATCTCAAATGTTCATGTGACTAATGGATCTAATGTGCTCTTCTGGAAAGATTTATGGACTGATACCACATTTGATGAGAAGTACCCGCGTGCCCTCTCTTACGCCATCAATGAAGATATCTCTGTGAAGGATTTCTTGTCGATCACGTCACTGAGCGAGGCATTTCATTTACCTCTCTCGGCACAGGCCCATGTAGAGGTGTGTCAACTGCAAGAGGACACGAGGGAAACGGCTATCTCCAATGAGCCAGATGTTTGGACATATATTTGGGGCACGGAAAGCTACACAGCTCATAGATACTACACTTTCTACTTCAGAGAAGTTAGGGCTCATGAGGCGTTTGGCTGGATCTGGAAATCAAAAGCCACCATGAAAATTAAAGTCTTTGGTTGGTTGCTCCTTTCTGATCGACTAAACACGCGAAATATGCTCAAAAGGAGGCACTACAATATAGGAAATGACTATGATTGCATCTTATGTGGACTACACATCGAGGAAACACTGGAGAACCTCCTCTTTGAGTGTCAATTTAGTACTGAATGCTGGTCCAGCCTTGGAATTCTGTGGAATCAGGGACAACCTCGCGTGCAAAATGTTGTGTTTGCCAAAAACAACTCGAACATGCCTCTCTTCATGGAGCTATTTCTGACTGCCGCCTGGAGTATCTGGAAAGAACGTAACAACAAACACTTCAGGGTGATGATGCCCTCAAAGACGTCATGGTTAGATAGGCTTAAGACTGATTTTTCTCTCCTTACCTATAGGGTTAAGGAAAAGCATAAACATCTCATTCCACTCATCCTCTCCTCTATATCTTGAGTTCTCCCTCACCTCCCAAAGGGAGGGTGAGTTGTAAAGACATCATGTAAAGCCCTCATGTAAATTGTCACCCCCATCATATTAATACAAAACAGTAGGAGGTTCTCCTACTGTTAAAAGGTTCAAAAAAACAATCCTCCATTATTTGGCAGGGAACAGTTATCCCTCGATCAAAATCAGATCCGCGGTGTTTCGCACTCCTCCCGCGTAAGAGTGTAAACTATTGCTTACATAAAAATGGAGCAAGTGGACGGCACTGTAGCACGTCATATCACTTGAACTAGCCCGCCTAACGAGCGGGAAAGCACCGCCCTCGTCATTTTGTTCTGGATTTCTATCGATCGATCGCGCGAAAATGTTACGCTTCGCAAGTTCTAAAGGAAAAGGCGGCACACTTACGACTCGTACGCGTCGCAACCCCGACAGTCCGGCTCGCACGCCGCTCACCAGAGGGGACACGCGTTGTCTTGCAATTTCACTGACATGTGGGACCGTAATTGAATAAACCGTCGATAGCCGAAATCTAATCGCTCGGTGGGCGTCGGCTGAGAAGAGAGAAATGGGGGAGGGAGAAGAGATCGCCCGCCCGCCGCGCACGGACTCCAAGAAATATATGGTGATAATGTGAGGTGGGCCATGCTGGAGTCCGGACCACTTCCAGAGCCCGCTCTCACCGCCCTGGCCCCTCAAGACGCCAGCTGCCCGCCGCATGCATGCATAGCAAGTAGTACTCCTTATGTGGAGGAGAGAGAGGCATTGACAAAGTCAAGGAGTGGGCTCTGCAAGAGCCCGTCTCTACACGTGCTCCTAGGTATAAAAAATAATTCTAAAAAAAGGCATAAAAACAATTGTGTCTTAAAAAAAGAAAGGTAAAAAACATTTGAGAGGAAATAGATAGAGAGAAAGTGAGAAAAAGTTGTAACCTGGGCATTACATGAGGAAGGAGGGAGTGGTGCACATGCCAAGTTCACTGGGCTGCCGTGTTTCACACTCCTCCGTCGTAACAGTGGAGACAATAGCTTTCATCAAAAATAAACAATGAATACTCGTTGCTCGTCCTCTATATAGGAAAGAATACTTTCATTCACCGACATGTGGGACGTCGACCATCCTGGTCCACCTGCCATGCACAAAATTATCCTGGTCTACCCCGGTCGTATCGCAGGCCCAACCTTTCCCACTGTAAGTTGTTCGGACGAAGGAACCATCATGACTTCGTTGAATTCCGCTTCTTCAAGAAAACTTACTGTACCCGCAATACTGCTACCACACGCGAAGACTGGACGGCACTGTAGCACGTCATATCACTGAAACCCACTAGGCCAAACTAGCCCGCCTAGGTCATCTATTTTGGAACGGAGGGAGTACGTCTCTACACTGCGATGATTTTGTGTTGCACGTTCTCTGTACTTTTGCTACGATTTTCCTACCCTATGAACCAAATGAGGCCTGAATGTATGTCGACTATTGTCTGATCGATCGCTAAGCCTACAATTTTAGGAGCTAGGGCTATTGGTCGATCGACGAGGGATAAGTATAAGCGTACCACGAGCTCATCAACCCCAACGTTTCTCTTCGGTGAGTGTTTTGCAAGTACTATAGCTCGCACAGTAGCTAGCCTACTAACACCAAGAATCATCAAACAAGCCCTGCCGATATGATAAACAATTCAAACTTACATCTAAGCATGCCATATATTACATCAAAAGCTGGTGAGGATACATCTGTTTCCATAACTCGGAGAGGGTTCGCATGATTCACTATCAAACAAAAGTAGCAAGATCCGCCCACACAAGACAGTGCACTAGCCCTAAGATGGTTTGATAACACACATCGTTCTGGTAATTAAACACAGGGCAATGCAAACTACCCTGAAGGATTAGTGCGACCAACTATTTCTTGTCATCGATCTCTCGGGCAATGACCACAGCACGGACAGCGGCATGGGAATCGATTTCTGGGGCGATGTCCACAGGACTGACCGCGACATCGGAATCGATCTCTGGGGCGATGTCCACAGGATGGACAGCGGCATCAGAATCGATCTCCGGGGCGATGCCAACAGGACGGGCCACGACATCGGAATCATCAAGGACGTCCACCGGCACCTGCACAACCCTAACATATTAGCAAGCACATTGCAAATAATCAAAAACCACAACTATGGTAATAAGCCATTATTTTTTACCTTGTGCAGCTCACCAGGCGATCTTCAAGAAAGGGAAGAAAGGGCTTGAACGAGCATTCCAGTGAAATGATGGTTGCTTCATCCAGTCCAACTTGGAGGCCACCTTACCACTGCTGGTAAAGGTGTGGGTTTTGTGATATGACGGGTCATGACGGCCACACCGGGGTGACAGGTGAGTCTCGACTGTAGCACCTCGCTGTGATTTGGTGGATGGCACGCGGGCCCGGATGCTTTGAAATGTCCCGCATGTAGATAGAGCGGCTAGTCATATAAAAGTGCTCAATATTTTGCACCGCGACCAAGGCGGAGAGGAAAACGAGAGAACTACGTAATTAATGCATGAGTTTAATTAGGGTAGTTTTGTAAAGTATGAGATACATTCCTCCAATCGCAAAATGCCTTGGTTCATGAGATTTGAGCCCTATAAACCGGATGGGAGGGAGTACTGCACACGGTGTAGTCGAGTCACTTGTTGAAATCTCTAGAAAGGCAAATACTCCTTTCCGGTTTACAGGGCTATACTACTCCCTCCGTCTAGGTGTGTAAGTCATCTTACGAAAACCAAATAGTCCCAAAACACTTAGGCGCGGTGCATTAACTTCTACCTTGTTTCTTGTTTCTTGACATATCAACCAATAAGAGATGAGAGGTGTGCATGCTTTTAATGACTTGCAATGGCTAGTTCATTGCATGCAATGCTATTAATTAGCAAATAAACATTGGTGACCCCAGGAGGAAACGGTGCTAAGCGCGTGGGCCTATGCAGAATGAGTATCAACCAATGGATAATGGAGTTTAATTGTTAAACAATAGCAATTTTGTCTCATGCAAGAGCCTGGCTAGTACTCCAAGGAACCGCACCACGCGAGCATTCGCAACTGCCACGTTCGGGTTGCGCTTGGCTCTTCGCCTCTTCGAGAAGACGAACAATGATGTTACTCCTACTTCTACAGTATCGAATCCACTGCTGCATGTCCGTCCACCTCGTGCGGGAGGGATAGCGTGTAGCGAAAGCTTCTACTTACTGCTCCTGCCTTTGCGTCTATGACAGGTGGGCCCAACAGGTGGTTGGCCCTCCTATCATGCAGCCAAAGGCAGGTGCAGTTAAGGCACCGGAGCTCAGTCCGCGAGGGAGAGGGCGTTGTAGTAATCAAATTTCTCGGTCTTGTATGAGTTGAGCGACACATCAAAGCACTGCACTCGATATAAGTCTTTTTACACATTTCAAATGGGCTACTTCGTATGTAGGAGTAGACATATTCTGCTTCGTATGTAGTCACTTGTTGCAATCTCTAAAAAGACTTACATTTGGAAACGGAGGGAGTACAACGCATGCATGCATGCCGTGACTTTCCTTTTGATACTTGCATGTGTTGATTTGATGCACCTTGCCAAATTTTGACTATAAATTTAACTAACCAAATTTTCATGCATGTCACAAAAAATTACGGGGCTGTTTGGATTGTGACTATGTTTATCTTATGTTGCCACATTATTTTTCCCACACTTGCCACACTTGCCTAACCTGAGTTCCTCAAATTGTTAGACACACTTTGGCTTGCCTAAGGGAATCTTGCCACAATTTTTTTGTCTATGACATGTGGGGTTCACTGCTAATAAAAAAATCTTGTCTTAGGTGTGGCTTATAAAAAGACTTATATTTAGGAACGGAGGGAGTAGAAAATATAAATAATAATGCATCTTGGGGCAACCCACGTTTCCGCTAATTTTAGCCGTGGGCTTGTTCACAATTTTTACGAGGGGGTGGTTGTTAATCTAATGGAGGGACTTGTAGTACCAGACTTGAACGATACAAAGTGCGACCTGGCACACCGTAACACCACTTGGAACAAGCGGGTAGCTATCTCAAAAAACAATCAACAACTAAAAAAACCGCGACCTGGCATGTAGTAGTACACAATTTTAAATGATTGTTTTGATGGAGTGAAAAAGGAAAACTACCCCACTACGTATATATAGGCCGGAGCCTCCGCGCTTGCTTGCTAGGGTTGCTCTATTCACACACTCTCATCCTCTCAAGATCTAAACAAGATAGGGGTAGTAACACTGTCTTTCTCCCTTCAAAAAACACTGGCTTTCTATCCTCACCGCTGGTTACAGATCCGGACGTATCCCCCTCCACCGGTGAAGGGGAGGAGGGGCAGCGTTTAGGCCGTCGTCGACAGCGAGGGAGGAGACCCACTGCCGGCCGCACCGTTATCTCTGGACGAGCGCCGGCGCGGGAGGTCCTCCGATCCCTTCGTCGTTGCCTGTGGGCGGATCCGGCCTCCCGCCGCCCACCTATCCACATCCCGACGACCTTCAGGTATATCTTCGTTCGAAACCGCCTTAGCTCTACTTCCCCAGCTGGCTACGTTGCTGCATGTGCATCATTTTCTACCTCTCAGCCCCTCTCGATCGGATGGTCCAACGTCACATAATTTTTTTTCTTCTATTGTTAGAGGTAAAGCTACTTCATGGAGTCAAATCTTGTACTCCCTCCGTCCGAAAATAGTTGTCATTGAAATGGATGTATCTAGATGTATTTTAGTTCTAGACACATCCATTTTGATGACAAGTAATTCCGGACGGAGGGAGTACTTGGTTCAAACAAGAAATAAAGTGGGGGTGGGGGAATTTAGTATGTACATCGGACTTGGTACAAACAGGAAGGAAAGGGGGTGAAAGTAGTACAGACTGGTCATCCAACCGGTCTCTTGGTCGAAAAGGGAAATATAGGGGTAACGCTGTACACAGTGGTATGACCAGGACTAGATTTGCTATCCACACATAGGAGTAGGTGGCTAGAGTGAACAAAAATGGGACCAACCCAGATATGTTTCTTGGATGTTTGTTTCTCGGGGCAACAAACTATGAATCACCACTTTATGCCCCTGTTTACGTACATGGTGCTGGACTGCTGGTGCACCCACTGTCCCGTGCCCTTATACCAAATATTTAGGCTCCGTTCGGAATAAAGGGGCAGAAAACATAGGTCTTGATGAAAATAGAGGAATAGGAAAGGAATGTAGGTATAAAACTATGGAACAGCGAACCGGAGGAAACTCTCAAGAGAATGTGTTCGGATATACTACGAAATGTACAGATTTGTTTTTTTAGAGTAGCATGCTTGGCAGTATGAGATGCTATTTGTTTATAAAGCTGCACAATGACTACTCTTGTCCTCACCTCACGTACCACACATAGGTTGATTTTTTTATTCCGGCAACACAGCACAGCAACCTGTCTAACGCATGGCAGCGAGCGCCTGCCTCGGGCTTCCGCCCAAGAAATGAGTAGCGCGTGGATGTTTCTAATCCTATGGAATCAGTACTACTAGGCCAGCTTTCCTATCAAACACTATTCACCTTTCCCGTGTTCCGAACGGTTGGAAGGGCAAGAATACCGTAGGAATTGTGTTCCTACAAAAATCCTGCACCAAACGTGTGAACCGAACGCAACCTTAGCTGTTCTTAATCTAATGTCCCTGGTAAAAATGAAGCCATGCCACTCTTATAAGCCATGACAAGTTTAGCCAAATGTTTTTTCCTGTAATTGTTTGAGACTCTGACTGTTTCCTCTGTGCCTTTTTGTGCAAACAGGGGTATCCAATTCACCTGGTTGCTGTTGTGACCTTTTGGTGCACTGCACAAAACTCTTCTTAAAAGAAGTGACTTTTGTGCTGTTTAACTGGAATGTCAGAATGGAATAGTTGGTTCATTTTGGTGGAACTGCACAAAGGGAGATCTGTGTTCCAATCCTCATCATCCATATTGGCGCCATAACCTTCCTTTAGGTAAGAATGATATTTAATGCATGTGTTCATCTCTATTTTCCGACTGCCATGAGAAAATAATGCTGCTTTTTACTAGTACACTTCTACTCCCTCACTGACAAAACCAATTCTGAATTAGAAGGCCAATCATGTACTTGGTTTCACCAACTGGTGAGGAGAAAGAGAAACAGAGCATGAAGAGGAAGAAGAAGAAGAATAAACAGTGCCAAGGCGATCTTGCTAAAGCCAGAGGCCTCAGTCGAGGCCATTCAAGGGCTCCGGCAACGACTACCTTACATGTGAGACGATCCTCCAGGGAACCCTTCCACTTCTGCTGTCTCACTTAATTAATTAGGAGTACTTAAGTACCACTAATTTATTACTGCCTAATTTTCCTGTTGGAGTTAAACAAATCTTTAGTAGGACCCTATGCTGAATCATGTACGTGTGTATGTTTGTCTATGGAGGTGAATCATGTGGTGGAGCAGTGAGGGAATATTATTAGTGTCATGACATAATAGTGCTATTGTTTTGCATGTCAATTTATTGCCATTGGTTCAATGAGGCAATGTTTTGCGTATTGTCCATCATGAATTTGATGCTACTGTTTGAGTAATATGCTAATGTCTTCCTATCCTTTCTCACTAAGCTAATGAAGGTTTCACCTTGTTCCTACCTGTGCAAACAGGGATCATGTTGTGCCAATCATACATTTTAGTGGAACTACACAAGACAATACAATGAACTGTATCCCAGCCAGTGCTTTAACTCTGCTGGAAGTTCTTGATAATCTTTCGATATAATCTCAGCACTGGTAAACAAGAGTGATTTCAACCATACATTTGAAGTGCACAAAAATATATACTATTGTGTGATTACAGTGAGTGCTTTATCATCTCTTATGGGACTACATGAATAAGCTTTTTTTCTCAGGTTGGTACGGGCCTAAGGCCTTCATCCATATTAGTTTGCTGTCATCTCTATTTGTATCGTGCTACTGTCATGAGAAACTCCTTTATCTTTGCACGTTAAAGTTTTGCAACCTATGATAAATGGCAATGCTTTGAGTGTTGAGTTGAGCTAATTGGCACTGATTAAATAAACTAATACCTCTATTTAAGAAAGAATACTATGTTGCTAACTTTACCCATTAAGATAATGAGGGTGCTTCTATTTGTTAGTGTATGTTTCATCAACTAGTCCCACTATTACAGTAATCTCACTCTCTCAATATATG
Organism: Triticum aestivum; assembly: GCF_018294505.1. Taxonomy (NCBI): domain Eukaryota; kingdom Viridiplantae; phylum Streptophyta; class Magnoliopsida; order Poales; family Poaceae; genus Triticum; species Triticum aestivum. Next base: position 270,395,935 of record NC_057796.1, on the reverse strand, counting down.
TGCCAACAGGGATGCTCGATTTTGGTGGAACTACACAAAAACTTTGGGTGCTTCATTGCCTCGACAGCTTCCGTCCTTTCCTGTCAGTCGCTAATCTCCGCTTGCTTTCTTCCTTTGCTGTCAGTCGCTTGGCTTATCTCGGCTTCCAGTCAAAGGAAATAGTAATTGATATGCTACCTCACACAGGTTGGTACTGCTCTTTATCCTGATTATTGTGCCTGTCATATGTATTGGTAATTTGGTATTGTGCTACTGTTTGCCGATTTCATAAAGGAGTAATTTGGAGCCTGAACTCGCAGGCAAATCATTACATCGGGTGATTTCAGTAGAACTGCACAAAATGATCAGATGGAGAGATACTTATGCTGCTGCAATGTACTCCAAAGTTCACTCAGACAAGCATCGATGTTGACAAGAAGTGCCTATATTCATTCGAGTATCAACCGACGTCAACCAATTGTCAAACTCCAAGTATTAGGAGAGTGAACGCCAAAAATATTGCTTGGTGCATAGCCCAGAAAAACGCAGTCCAGTCTTTGGTCCTAACTTGTGCCTTTTGGTTATCGGCACATATGGTAGCGAACTATATGGCATGGAGTCTAAAGATTCCAGACAAGTTGGTTGACGCGTATATTCATCTGGCACTTAATCAGTCTACACGCCAAGGATGCTCCATTTCAGTTGAACTGCACAAAAAATTTGGGTGGTTCATTTTCTCAACCGCCTCCTTTCTCGTCTGCAATGTAGAATTTTTGCGAGATACAGGACCAAGATGAGCCAGTAAACTAGTTGGATGAAAGTAGTGGCCAAGTGCTCAAACCTCCCTCGACACGAGGCCACTATTTGAGGATAAACCTACAAGCAAAGTTCAGATTGTCTGTGCTGCCTCTTATGTACTCGAAAGTTTACTCGTACAAGAACTAATTTTAGCAAGAAGTACCTCCGATTGAACACCATTTACCAGTCTGTACCCTAGGTAATTAAAGTTCGTCCATGGATCATATTGGCTGTGATCTCAATCATTTGCATGCATAAACATACTGAACATGTGTATATCTGAATCTTTTTGTGAATTATGTATGAATATTGTCGTGTGATCTATCAATCATTTGGATGCATAGATATGCTGAGCTTGTGTATATATGAATCTTTTGAGTTGTTGATAGTGAATGTTGGCTATGAATATGAACGTGTCCTGTGAACCTGAGTTTGATATGAATGTTTACCTTTTCTGTTGTATTTGTGTGTGAACTTGTTAGTATGCCTACTGTGGGGCATAAAACGCAGGTCCCTTATAAAAGTAATGCTGTGTCCAATTTATGTTTTCCCTTCTAACCACATTATATATATTTATATTATTACTATTATCGTATATTTTATAGAGACTTATATATACATTATAAAAACATCCCACGTGTTATTAACTTATATAAGTAAATGTTTAACGGAAGTTGGCAAGGAAAATCCTGGTTGTTTTTGACTCACAGGCAAGGAAAATCCTGGTGATTGCGTACAAAAGCTTGTGAAGATTTGAAGGACCAATTTAATAATAACGCGCTCATTTTTATTCTAAGCAATAACTCGCTAATTTCTTAATTATATATATATATATATATAATGTGCCTCTCCAGTTTATTCTTTGATATTAATTTCTCCTTCTAACATAACATTATATATATATATAACGAGCCCACCTAATACGTGTATTTCAAGGAAGTGCAAATGGGCTGGGATTTCTTAGAAAATATAAATGGGCCTGATTGATGCGAAATTATTTGTTCACCCAGCCCAGCAAATGGACTGTACATTCTAGAAAACATGGGTTAAATATATGCCACATTTTTGTAGGCCGACATGTGGGCCAATAGGTCGAAGCCTACGCAGGGCGTTGTCAACTTGGTCAACAAATGATTGTGCCATCGACAGCCATTGGATTTATATCCAACGGCCGGCATGCACCTTCAATCTCTCGTCTTCTTCCTCCAGCATCGCCGGGACCGCCTGGTCTGGCATCCGGCGGCTAGCGGCTCTGCTTAGCACGCATCGCTGTGAAGCGCTACCCCACCGCCGGCCAGGCTATCCCTCCACCCCTCGACACCTCCTGTTATTCTCCATAGACTACAGCCCCACGCCACAACAGAACCAGTTATAACCCTTCTCCTCCTCTCAATCTACGACTCCACTGCCGCGTTTTCCCATCTCCGAGTCATTCCTGTCCGGGGCCTCGCCGTCGTCCACCGCCTCGCCGCGTTCGGTGCGGCGTGGTCAACAAACGAGAGTCATCGGAAGAGGACTGTACGTGGAGAGCCTGACGGCTGGGACCCACGAGGTCCATGGTCGCACACAAGGAAAGTTCCTCCTTATTAAGCTGAAAAAAATGTTTCCTCCACCTGACAGCTGGGACCTACCTGCTGTATCTTTGCACGGAAGGAAGTGCCTCCTTGTTTTGCAAAAAAAATTATTCATCCCATTGACAGCTGGGACCCGTCAGATTTGGTGACTGACTTGTGGGCCTACTAAGCGGACGTGTACGCACGGCTTTGTCAACTTAATCAACAAATGATTCTAGCAGCTGGACCGTTGGATGTTAATCCAACAGCCGTGCTCCTTCTTCAACCTCTGTTCTTGCTCCTGTCTCCCGTGGGCGGCACCGCGGCTGTGCTGCCGCGCACCCGAACCAGTGAAGTTTCCCACTCCTCTCCATCTGCGACTCCACTGCCCCGTCTTCCCCATCTCCGGGTCGTTCCAGTCTGGGTGCGCTCGGCACGGTGTGGTCCACGTGGTCAACAACCGAGTCATCGGAAGATGACTGTACGTGAGAGGCTGACAGTGGGGACGCACCACGCCCATGGACGCATGCATGCAACGGAATGTGGCAAGGTCAACGTGGTCAAGGAACGACTTCCATCGGAAGTATACTGTACGTGGAGAGTCTCAGCTGGGTCCACGGCCGTAGCAAGTAAGTGCCTCCTTATTACGTGGAAAATAATGATTCCTCCAACTAACAGCAGGGACCCACTGGACGGGCCACCGTATTTTGCGAAAAAAAAACGTTTGCCCCCTGGCTGCTGGGACCCACCTGACGGGCCACCGTATTTCGCGAAAAAATGTTCCCCCCGCTGTCAGCTCGGACCCACCGGAAGTGCCTCCTTATTACGCACAAAGAAATGAATACTCCCCCGGCTAGCTGGGACCCACCTTGGTGGGAGGCTGACTTGTGGGCCTACTAAGTTGACGGGGACGAAGGGCTTTGTCAACTTAGTCAATATGAACGATTCTAGCTCCAGTGACCGTACGATGTCCATCCAACAGCCGTAGTGCTTCTTCAACCTCTGGCCTTCTTGCTCCAGCCGCCCAAAGCAGCGCCGGTCGTGCCGCATGCTCCTGCCTCCCGTGGCCGGCTGTGCTGCTGCGGAGGCCTCACCGCCCCCTACTATTCCCACCGCTGGCCAGGCCCTGCGGCGACGGCAGCATCACACCGCAGCCGAACCAGTGAACCCTCGTACTCCTCTCCGCACGGGCTTCCACTGCCGCGTCTTCCCCGGCTCCGCGTCGTCCCCTTCCTAGGCCTCGCCGTCGTCCACCGCCGTGGTGCTCTCCGCGCGGCGTGGTCAACGTGGTCAAGGAACGACTTCCATCGGAAGAGTACTGTACGTGGAGAGGCTGACAGCTGGGTCCACGACCACAGCCCAGTTCTTTTGTGATTTGCCAAGTAAGTCGCTTTGTCAGGCCTGTTGGGCTGCAAATCTTTCAAGACGAGGAGAGCTTTCATTCGGCTGGCCGAGAAAATGGCCCATCAGTAATGAGAAATGGGTTGTATATTTAAACACATCAAACCGGCAATTAGTTTCAAATATCTTTTTTTTCATTTCGAGATTTTAAATTACATTAATTTTTATGCGTGGAGAATTTGTTGGATTTTATATTGATATACATTTATTTTTTAAATCAGATTGAATGTGAGTCAAAATTTCGGGATTACAAACAGTTCGGACCGCACCGAAATATGCAAAATTTCGTATAATTTTTTAACCGTGGCCACAATATGGGTTGTAATGCTAACAAAAAGAATATGGGCTCCAAACAAAAACCTTAATAATTAGCAAATGGGCTGTAAATTATTAGAAATAATGGCAGATGGGTTGTATGTTGTTTTCCACAGATTTGATGCTTTCCTAAAAAAGGTTGACGCTCAAGCAGTGACTGTTGGATGGCCATCCAACGGCCGTCGTGCTTCTTCAATCTCTGCTCTTCCTGCTCCAGCCGCTCAAACAAGCGCCGGCGGGACTGCCTGCTCCCTCCTCCCCGCGGCCGGCTCTGCTACCGCGTAGGCCTCACCGCCCCACCGTACTCCCATCGCTGGCCTAGCCATCCCTCTACTCACCCACACCTGCTGTTATTCTCCGGCGACGGCAGACGAACCAGTAAACCCTCGTACAGTCGTACTCCCCTCCGTGTGGGAAACAACTGCCGAGTCTTCCCTGCCTCCGTGTCATTCCCTTCCTAGGCCTCGCCGTCGTCCACCGCCCTGGTGCTCTCGGCGCGGCCTGGTCAACGTGGTCAATGACCGACATGCATCTGAAGTGGACTGTACGTGGAGAGGCCGACAGCTGGGTCCACGGCCGCACGCAAGGAAATGCCTCCTTATTACGCGCAAAATAATGATTCCTCCACCTGACATCAGGGACCCACCGAAAGGGCCTATGTATTTCGCGAAAAAAACATTACCGCCGCTGACAGCTCGGACCCACCAACTATATCTTCGCACGCAAGGAAGTGCCTCCTTATTATGCATAAAAAAATGAATACTCCCCCTGTTAGCTGGGACCCAGTATTGTGGCAGGCTGACTTGTGGGCCTACTAAGTTGACAGGGATGGAGGGCTTTGTCAACTTAGTCAATATGCACGATTCTAGCTCGAGTGACCGTACGATGTCCATCCAACGGCCGTAGTGCTTCTTCAACCTCTGTCTTCTTGCTCTAGCCGCCCAAACCAGCGCCGGTCGTGCCTCGTGCTCCTGCCTCCCGTGGTCGGCTGCGATGCGGCGGAGGCCTCACCGCCCCCTACTACTACCATCGCTGGCCAGGCCATCTCTCTACTCACCCACACCCCCTGTTATTCTGCGGCGACGGCAGCCTCACACCACAGCGAACCAGTGAACCCTCGTAATCCTCTACGCGTGGGCATCCACTGCCGCGTCTTCCCCGGCTCCGCGTCGTCCCCTTCCTAGGCCTCGCCGTCGTCCACCGCCCTGGTGCTCTCGGCACGGCGTGGTCAACGTGGTCAAGGAACGGCTTCCATCGGACGTGGACTGTATGTGGAGAGGCTGACAGCTGGGTCCACGGCCGCAGCAAGGAAGTGCCTCCTTATTACGTGCAAAATAATTATTCCTCCATCTGACAGCGGGGACCCACCGGACTGGCCATCGTATTTTGTGAAAAAACGTTTGCCCCTGACTGCTGGGACCCACCAGCTACATCTTCGCACACAAGGAAGTGCGTCCGGGCAAAAAAAAGACGATTCGCCCCCCTGACTGCTGGGACCCACCAGCTACATCTTCGCAGGCAAGGAAGTGCCTGACAGTCGGGACCCACCTGGTCGAAGCGTACGTAGCGTTGTCATTCTGTTCGCGAACGTGTACGTACATATATACTGGTGAATGTAGAGGCGCGCATGTGTCGTAGTAGAGGCGCGTACGTGTCGTAGTAGAGGCGCGCACGTAGCATGTACACGTACGTACAGCGGCCAGGGTGCAAGAAAGAAAATACGGCCACGTATGTGTACATACGGGCGGGGTCTCGAACGCCTACTCGCGCATACGTACGGCCGGGGCTCGTGTACATGGCTGGGTCAGAACGGAGAAACAGCGTCGTCGTCGTGTTCATGGGGAGGCAACGGAATGCGTCGTGTTCATGGGGAGGCAACGGAATGCGTCGTGTTCATCGGGAGGCAACAGAACGCGTGGGAGCCAACCGCCTGGGTCGGAACGGAATGCATGGTTGTGTTCATCGGGAGGGCTTGGACGGAACAGGCGATGGAAACGAGGCCTGGCGTGCCGCACAACGGAGGAAACGGACCTCCTACGTTCGGAACGGGGTCCTGTTGATTGGGAGGGGTCTGGCGTACCGCAAAACGGAGGAAACGGACCTCCTACGGTTGAAACGGGGGTCCTATTGATCGGGAGGGGTGTGGCATACCCTAAAACGGACGAAACGGACCTCCTACGGTCGAAACGG
>NC_057796.1:270380787-270388971 GCF_018294505.1 Triticum aestivum | reverse complement strand
GAAGGAATCGCTCGATCGGATTCAGTTAACAGCCATCGATCGATCGCTCGGGTTCAGTACCGCGTAGCCTGCAGTGCAATCGCTCGGGTTCAGTTAGAGCCCAATGCCTCGCTCGGGTTCAGTTGGAGCCAACGCCTCGCACACACGCGCGTACGTGTACGAGAGACACGCGCATCGCTCGGCCCCCGACCTCCCACCGTAACCGGGAACTCCCTGAAATTTTCCACGCCCTCGCTTCTACCACGGTTTTTCCCGTCATGGACGGCCCAAAGAATGTCATGCAGCTGCGTCTCCGGCCCGCCCAGGACGAAAAGCCCATTTTCTGTCATGATTTTTTGTCATAGAAGTAGGATCCCACCACATCTATCATGATACCGGGTTTTGTCACAATTATCGTCATAGAAGTGTCATATGTATGACAGAAAAAAATTCGTTCAGCCCAAAATGTCACGGATGTGTCTTTTTTTTGTTGTGGAACCACCTGCAACTGCCATGCCGCTTTTCTTTGAAAGATTCTGGGATTAGGAAGGGTAGTGACACCAGGCGGCCTACAACATCATATCAAGTTGGAGTCAAATAACCCTAAAAAAAGTTGGAGTCAAATAAAAAAGGGCTCTTGATGTAGTCAATCTTAAGAACAACATGTTATGAGCATGAATATTTTTTTAGTAAATATTGACAGTAATATAAGCAAGCCATCATGATATCATAGGAAAGTAACATACTGCTGTAACAGCCGTTTGTAGCGATGACTGGAGTAGGCCAGCAATACGTCCAGCCATAGAAGGAGTCGATAGCGTAAATGAAGACCTTGTGTTTAATGGCATCAGAGAACCATGGAGGATGTATGATCCTGCGATGGACGTGCAGATTTATCCACTTACCGCAGTGGCCTGTCAGATAGGCGAGACTGCGGTTGAAGAATGCAATTAGCCTGAAGTCTTTATAATTCGCAGATCTTGTGGGCACTTGGCAGATTACAACCTTGAGCAAATCAAACTTGGTATCATGTTGGCTACTGTAAGATTCCGAGTATTCTGGGCTGCGGTGCCAAAGCAGTGCAGTGTTAATAGAAGGAAGGGGGATCAATCGCTGGGTGTAGACCTCCACGAGCATCTAGCTGCCGCGACCGTCAACGAGCACCATCCAAGACGTGTTCATGTCGACCCAGTACATACCGTTAATGTAGTTGAGGGTGACGGGGATCGGATCGCAGTCAAGGGGGTTGATGCTCGCCACCCTACGATCGTTATGCTGCGTGACACGCCGTTTCTGAAGATCAGGCGGCATCAGCAAGCAAGGAGCTGTCTTAAAAAGCTCCGGCCTGAGGGCTTTGAGTAAACGGTACAACCCCGACGAGCACGCGACGAGCGGCATGGTACTGAGATTGTCCACACGCGAAATAATGAGCTTGATTACCTCTGTGGGGAGCGAATTCGAGCCACTCTTTCGGCGGACGCTGCTCGGTTCTGCCATTGTTAGTGCTTGGGTTTCGGACGAGGGGGGGAGGCGCCTTAGCGGGGATGGAATATTGGACGAGGGGGGAGGCGCCTTAGCGGGGATGGAAGAGCGGACAAAGATGGAGAAGCGAATATGTGCTGCGGGAAGTGGACAGGTGATGATGACTACAGCACGCCGCTTGACTTACGAGACACATACCAGCAGCGTAGGGTCATATCCAAGTCAGACAACTTGCTTGAGTGATCACAGTACTGGTACTCCCTATAGTACCTATTACTATGCCCTAACTTGCTTGAGTAGAGTAGTAGTGGAGTTGGACTCTGCTCTGCTACTAGCACCGGAGGAGTAGTATGTTCTAATCTAAAATAGTTACAAACTTCAATGCCCGAGCGTGGAACGACTACGAACCGCCATCGGTGCTAACTCCAATCCCCAGCAAACGTTCGCTGGGAGACATGGCAGTTGCAAACGCCCGCGACGCAGTCATAGTACGTGTGTAAGGGTGGCGGTTTTGTCAAATACTATGGCTTAAAAACAGGCCACCGTCGGATGGAAATCTGACGGTTACGTGGGATTCGCCAGGATTGAGCTCGTGCCGAACAATCGCCAGATATCATTACTAAAAAAAGGTTAAAACACCCGGGGCTATAACTTGCACCGGCTGACCACTAACAATGCTACTAACATAGTTGTAAAATGGTCAAAGACCGTGTCTACGTGGTGTTTGGAATTATATGCAAAAAAAATAGCAAGATGCCCGTGCATTGCACGGAACATCAAGATGCATTTTTTTACAAAACACATGTTGTGATTGACCCATGCAGGAGTAATCCCATGTGTAAAAACTAATGATATCTTGAGAATTTTATCGGAAAATGGTATGTCGACCATTTCATCGAAAAAATGATATGTCAAGGAAGATGATAGAGGTGAGGAGGAGTGGGGCGTGGTGGTGACTGGTGGTCAGACTGGGCGGAGGCATGGGGATGGACGGCGCCGGCAGCGGCCACCATGCCAGATTGTTCCAGAGACTTCCTTTTGTAATTGCTCAGTAATGAGGTTGTGGGAGATAAGGATGAACGAGACAAGGCCTTATTTGTAAATGTGGAGAGAGGTGCGGGTATCTTTTGTAAATTTGTCATAGTTTGCTTTCTATCCGTCAGATATAGATCAGACAGTCTATATTATAAGATGGTAGGCACACCATCATCACCAACTCGGTTTTTTCTCTACTCCTACTCCTATAAAAGACTCAGTTGGTGATGATGGTGCATCTGCCATCCGCCATTTCTGACCATTAGATCTGCATCTAACGGCTGTGATGTAAGTTGTGGCCTTTTGCAACAATTCCCACTTCTCTGCTCCAGTTTACACAAAACCCCTTAGTATCTTGAAACCAACCACATTCCTCCCTTACTTCATCAAAACAGCCCAAAGAATATATTTGGCGTGAAACATAAGATATTTTTAGTGATATGTATATCAAAAGTAAACTGTTTTCTTTCAAATTTGTGAATATGTATTATTCTACTTTGGATCCGTTGCAACGGACGGGCTCATTGTTATAAAGGTTTATCTCTTGCATTCTCCGCAACCAACACCTAGTGTACTGGTCCGGGACGGATGCTCGCAGCGCGATGACCTGAGTTTGAATTCTGTCCTAAACTTTAGCTTTTTATTTTTTTAATATATACTACTTCTTTCGCTACTGTACTGGCAGTGGAACCCATAGAGTACTTAGAATATAGGATTAAGGATGGATTTGTTTCTTTTTAACTTTGTGTACGAATCTGTAGCCAGCCTGCAAGTCATGTACACTGTACTGACAGTGGACCCCACAGAGTACTTAGAATACAAGATTAAGGATGCAATTAACTTTTTATAGAGGGAGAATCATACACGCAATTAACTCAAATGGATTGGACGTGACTCTATTATTCTCCAACGGCAACCGGCAAATTTCCTCCCGCGGGCCGGAGTAGGTTTCTCGGTTTGCATGCGGGTTTAACGGAGGGGTTTGATGGAGGCGAGGAGGCGTGTTCAGCCGGGCGTGCAGTGGACGGCGCAGTACTATTCGATTTGACAACTAAAACTAGTATATTATAAAAAACAAAGAAGAGTAGTAGAGATAGAGATTAGAATAGAGACTAGGGAGGAGCACCATCTACTACTTCGTGGGCTACTCCTGCGCTCCATTCGGCGGCCGCAACGTCCCCTACAGCCACTCCCTCCTGCGCTCCATTCGGCGGGCGCTGTTGAAATGTGGGGAGCGCACTCTCGCGACTGCTAGCAGTGACGACTTCACCGACGATGACTTCTTCCCCGACCTCGGCAACCTCTTCCTCAACGACATGGGCGACAACCTCAACGCCAATGGTGCTGCTCCTGTTGCACCGTATGTGTTTTTGTCCTTCCTGTTCGAAATCGTGGTAGAATTCATGTTTCTAGTCTGTGTCCTAGATTCGATCTGTTCATCTACTATGCTAGTCCGCATGATTAGTTTAATCTCTGTTATAGCCGTCATGATTTATTTTGTGCCTATTCAGACTAAATCTCGTAGTAACTTGCTCATATATTCAACTGGTGGAACGTCCCCTACAGCCACTCCCGTTTCATGGGCGGCCTGGTCGATGCCTCCAAGGAGCCCTTCGTCTACTGCTATGAGTGCTCGGTGCCGTTTTGGGGCTCGCCGGCGGACATCGTGCATCACCTGACGCAGGCGTGCGGCGATCACTACTGGCCCTTGGCGAAGAACATCAAGTACGAGACGTGCTACCCGTTCACCGTGCCGGAGTCACTGGAGGATCACCGCTGCCTGCTACTATCGGAGGAGGACAACAGCGTCTTCCTCTTGATCGTGGGCATCGGCGAGGCCCGCGTAGGCCGCCGCTCCGTCTCTGTAGTGTGTGTCAGGGGCGACGCCGCTGACGCTGACACTGACACTGACATGAGGCCGATGTACGGGTGCGTGCTCACTATTACTACCCCTCGGAGGTACGTGGGCGGCGACACTCGCTACGTCAAGCTGACTTGGACTCTGCCGTGCTGGGACCTTCCCGCCGATGTGGACATGGAAGACGCACGGTATTATTTGACCCCCAACAATGTGCACGGGGACTCCAAGGAGGTTCACCTGGACATCTGCATTATCAAGTTAAATGTTGATCATTAGTCTTCGCTCAATGTAATCCACTGTCTAAGCATGTGGAGACTTCCATGCATGATCTTGCTCTATTGGAGTATCGCGCATGAATAAAAGTGTATCCATTTATGGTTTAGTCTAGAATCTTCCATGTATGAATTTTTACTACAGTACTGGTGAAAGACTTATGATGAACCATTTCTTACATATCCTCTGCCCCCTTCCAAGTCATCCTGATTTAATCCCTCCGTTAAGGTGTATAAGGGCATGGTTAATACTTAAATAGTATAGCCAACTGTTGACTATAAGAAAGTGCCATGTCATCTGTAGCCAACATGTATAACAATGGATACTCAAAAACTAATTCTTGATGATCATTTCTTGCAAAGCACAATAAGAGTTATTTCTTCACAAGTTTTGGATGCAGGTTGAACAGTTGAACGCTTTTGTTTGCAAAAGATACTTTTTTATCTATTTCACCCGGATGTTTGTGAGCTCTAGAGATGAAATAATATCCGAAGAAACCTATCGATACTCGTTACACATGAGATGACCCCCACAACCTTTGTCAAAATAAACAACTCCCCGATCAATGCATTTCACTCTTCCGTGCAACGCACGGGCACCTTACTATAGATTAGTACGACCAAAAATTGAACTAACATTATATATAGTACGATAAATGATGATGCATGTCACCTAAAATTATATCGTTGAAAACTATGTTCAAATACGAATCCAACGATATTGTTTTTGTTGACATGCACTAACATTTTGTCAGTTAAATCTTCAGTCAAATTCAATGGGGGATAAACCACGACCGATGTAGTACTAGTGTAGAGGGCGGCGCTGCACGGGAGTCTCACCCCGCTCGTGGCGCGGCAATAAAGCCGTCATATCGCAAAACCCGACCACTCCCAATAATAAGTGGCCTAGTAAAATAAACGGACAAGCAACCATCACATCCCTCCGTCTTTTTTGCATTTCATCTCTCTGCATTTACTTTCTCCGGTTCATCTCGCACACTCGAACCCTAGCTACTACTCCTAGTATCCCTAGCTACTACTCCTAGGGCCAGTTCTTTTGGCGGCTTCCCCAGCTTTTCCCATAAGACTAGTTACAGTGGAGAGTAACATTAAGGCGCCTCACTCATTTATTTGGGCTTCTAAACTACAACTAGTAGTACCTCCGTCCTGGTTTATTCCTCACCATTGTAATTTGTGCTAAATTTTAACCAAAGATTTAACTGATAAAATGTTAGTGCATGTGACATGTACTAACATTTCATTAGTTCAATTTATGATCAAAATTTGACACATATTACACTGGGGACCAATAAACCAGGACGGAGGTAGTAGTTATGGGATTACTAATCTAGAAGCCTAAAAAACCGGCCCCTGGTACTCCTACTAGTAGTAGTACTCAAGTTGGAATTCCAATTGCACGGCACAACTTGTTAGGCAAAAAATTCGATACAGGGTGTAGGAAGCGGTTTGGGAATTTGCATGCCTTTCCGACCAGTGAGATACTCCGTACAAAGTACGACAGAGAAATAACCACAGAGAAGGAAGCTAAAAGTAAACAACCAAACGATTATTTTTGCATTTGTTTTGCATTGAATCGTTCACAAGCTTGACTAGCGTTGTTTTTCTACTTTTACAAAAACCGCATCGTAATGTTAAAACGTGTTAAAACGTGCATTTGTACGTACATAAGTAATAGTAGTACTCCCTCCGTCTAGGTGTATAAGTCTTCCCTCCTTCTTGGTCACGGTGCACAACCAGAGATGACTTATTGACCTGGACGGAGGGAGTACCACAGCCTGCAAGCATATATAGAGAGAGACGTGTAGTGCGATAGTATATAGTAAAGTTTGTGCTATATGCACATACTTACAAAATGCGTACGAATACACAAGGTTTCCAAACTTTCCCTTTTACATACTTAATTAAGGACGCTAATAATTCCTAAACGTTCGGGATTTATCATTTGCGTCCCAAAACTAATGAGATCGCCTTACGGAACAAAAATTATACTCCTACTAAAAGCCACGACGCTCACAGGAGCGCTTGCGGCGCGCCACGAGTGCCCTGGTGCGCGGCCGTTTCCCAGCGCGCCAACACAACGCCTCTTCCTCGGCCTCGCAACTCACGAGGTGCTGATTGGCGGCTTGCCGGCGGGCGAGCGTGATCTCACCGGTGTGGTGATCCGATGCCAACAGGTACTCCTCCTCGCTGGAAGCGTGCACCCGGTCCACGTACCGCCAAGCGTAGATGTGGCGCTTGGGCCCGATTGCACTCAGGGCTTTGGCACAGGCGTCCTCCGCCACCCTCACGGCCCTCGTATGAGCCTTCTGCCAAAGAGCCAATTGCCTGACTCTCAGACACGACATAGGCCTGCCAGGCAGCTTGTCCCACGGTGCGCTTCTCTTCCTCGGCCTTCTTCTCCGCCTCTATTTTGGCGCGCTCTGCTGGAGGCAAAGCCTCCCACAAGGCGACATCCATTTCTTTCCAAAGCTCCTCAAGGCTGGGGGGCTCAGCGGGCGGCGCGGCTTTCTCCTCGTAGCGGGGAGCCGACGCATCCTCCGACACGCGTGCTGGCGAGATTGGGAACGCCAACGCGTCCACCTCAACGCGTCACGGCGAGGAGCGGAACGCCGACACGTCCTCCTCGACTAGTGGCGGCGAGGAACGGAACAACGACGTGTCCACCTCGACGCGTCGCGGCGAGGAGCGAAACACCGACGCGTCCTCCTCGACTAGTGGCGGCGAGGAACGGAACGGCAATGAATGACCATCCGCGTGGTGCAGCGAGGGGCGCCTAGGGCTTGGGAGGGGCGATGCCATGGTGGTCGACGTGAGAGGGAGGGGGAGGAGATAGCGATGAACGTGAGCGTTCTTCCGAATATCGTGGGAGGCGCAATATTTATAGCGAGCAATGGCACACCTACGTAAGATATAGACTGAGCTGCACTAACTTAACTGCAAGTCCAGTTGCATCACTGACATGTGGGCCAGACCCCTGTTGGGCCCATATGTCAGTGACCGAATGCACCTGTAGTTAAGTAACTAAATCAGCGTCTTGGAAGTTATGTTGCGTGATTAACGTACTCCCTCCTTTCCGGTTTATAAGGCTCAATTCAAAAATCTCACCAACCAAGGTAGATGGTGAGTGGTGGGATACTTTTTGTAGTTTGCAAAAGCACCCAATTAATGCTCTTGTTTTCCTCAAAAAAGTATGTTTACCAATGCATTAATTGCAATGCATGCATGCATAAATTACATGCATTGGTCAATTTTCTCTTAATACTTGCATGCAATGATTTAATGCACCTTGGAATCTGAACATGTGATGGGAAACAACCAAATTGAGCCTTATAAAATGGGAAAACTAAAATTTTGAGATAAGCCCTATAAACCGGAAAGGAGGGAGTAACGGCTATGTGGGCATATTTGTTGGAGTAAATTACGGGGGAGGGAAGGCGTGGAAATATTGCTGGTCACAACGGATTGGACGAGCGCGGGAGGGGGGAGAGTCATGCATGCAGATTTTTTCCACACGGGGTGGAGTGGTGGGACCGC
>NC_057796.1:270369954-270380616 GCF_018294505.1 Triticum aestivum | reverse complement strand
AGGGAGAAGGAGAGTATTACGGGGGAGGGAAGGCGTGGAAATATTGCTGGTCACAACGGATTGGAGGAGCGCGGGAGGGGGGAGAGTCATGCATGTAGATTTTTTCCACACGGGGTGGAGTGGTGGGACTGCCGGAGGGAGAAGGAGAGTCTGGCAGGCATATTGTTTCCACACATGGAGAGGAAAATATTTGGAGACGAACGGGCTTCCTGTAGGTATGGGGAACGATGCATAATAAGTCTCATCTTGCATGCCGGGCTAGGTATAGTCTCAAGTCATTAAAAACATACACGCCCCACACATGTTCATATTTCAAGGTGCACTAAATTATTGCATGCGATGATTAAGGCTGGCCATAATGGTGGTATCTTAGCTGGTACTCCCTCCTTTCCGGTTTATAGGGCTTATCTCAAAATTTTAGTTTTTCCATTTTATAAGGCTCAATTTGGTTGTTTCCCATCACATGTTCAGATTCCAAGGTGCATTAAATCATTGCATGCAAGTATTAAGAGAAAATTGACCAATGCATGTAATTTATGCATGCATGCATTGCAATTAATGCATTGGTAAACATACTTTTTTGAGGAAAACAAGAGCATTAATTGGGTGCTTTTGCAAACTACAAAAAGTATTCCACCACTCACCATCTACCTTGGTTGGAGAGATTTTTGAATTGAGCCTTATAAACTGGAAAGGAGGGAGTATCATGCACACGGGAATAGCAAACATGCTGATGTGGCAAAGAATTAAAGAAGAGAGGGGGGTTAGAGTAACTAGTGTTCATGCATGCATTGGTAAACACATTTTTTTGTGAAGAACGACAGTATTAGTTGAGTACTTTTGCAGACTACAAAAACTATTCCACCGCCTCTATCTTGCTAAGAGTAGGTGAAATTTTTTAATCGAGCCCTTTAAACTAGAAGGGAGGTAGTAGTACTCTAATAGCTAACCTTGGCCCTGTTTGGATCCATGTTTTAGAGTTAGTTTGCATTAGTTTGAACTCAACTAACCCAAAAAATATCTAACCCACCCAAGAGGTGCTTATTTGGGTTAGTTCTTCTCGGGACACTAAAAACACATTTTTCTCTCGCTCTCCCCGCAGCAGATCCCTCCCCACTACCTCAAAGCTTCTCGTCCTCTCCCTCCCTCCCTCCCTCTCGCACCGCCCATGAAGGCACCTCGTTGTATCCGCGCTCCATCTAACCCTGTCATCCAAACACCTCTTTCGCTAGAGTTACTTCAGGGTTAGTTCAGGATTAGAATCTTTAACTCATCTAACTCATCTAATAGTAGTTCTTATACTCAGTATAATCAGTATTGTAGATATTGATATTTTTAGTATAAATTTGGTCAAACACTTTGCAAATGGTTGACGGAAGTAAAAAGGACTAGAGGGAGTATCATGCATGCGGAGTAGGCAAAAAAATTGCTCATTTATAGCCCCGTCGAAGTCTCAAAGGGCGCGACCGCGCGAGGGAGGCAAAGGTCGTGGGAGGCGCGATGGTTGACGGAATTAAGTGAAGTTACCCACGCACCGGCATGGCGTGCAAACAGGCAGAAGCTATACCGTCAGGCCTACGATATGGGTCTAGTAGACATGACATCTAGTGGGTCCCGCATAGTTCTCGAGAACTCTTTGGGGGCTTGTAGCCGTTTATCCACCGGGCAAGCCAGCAACCCCACGCGGTTCGCATGCCCTACTGGTCCCCGTCTTCTACTAGTACAGTACCTTACAACAGTTCGCTCCTAGTCGTCTCGTTCTTTCACATTACACCAGTTCAACTTCTCCTAACCCTCCTCCAAAATCCATGGCCTCCCAAATCTCCATGGTCGCCGCTGAGTACCAGGTTAGAGCCATCACCGGTGATGAGTTCTTCGTCATCTACACACGTGGATCCGCGACGGTGAAAGCATGCCTTGCTCGCTTCCTACGCATGTTCAACAGTTCAACAGATGAGTGGGTCGCTGGGCTAGATGTTGAGTACACCACAGTCCTGCAAAGAGAGAAGAAACTAAAGGAGGCAGAGAAGAAGAAGCCCGCCGTGATCCAGGTTTGTGTACATAGACGTGTGCTTGGTCTACCACATATGCCATGCCGACGTTGAGTGCCAGGATTTTAAGAACTTCCTCAAGGATGAAAGAGTGAAATTTGTTACTGTAGACTTTAGGAATGATAGGGATGTCCTGGGTCGGATAGGCCTCATTTAGGCCAGCCCTTCGATCTCTAGATGGCAAGCCTGGTGTCCTCCTCTCAGCCTTCAATGCTGACCCTGTCAGCAGCCATGATTGATCCTTCGTACGCTAAACTGAAGAAACCTCACCACAAGTTTCATCATGCATGGGAGTCAAAGACATTAGATGAAGATCACATCCTATACGCAACAATGGATGCCTACCTTTGTTTAAATATCCACAAGGGTTGGATGAAGAAGCAGAGCCCAGTGTCCGGTTCAAGCAAAGAAGTGTCGGCGAAGAGGAAGAGGGACGAGGACGAAGTCGAGGACGTGGACTTGGACTCCGAGTAGGTGGCAGTGCCGTCGCTCATGCTGGTTCTACTGCAGTGTCAAGTGGACTAGTTGCTTAGTTTATTTTCAAGGGTGTGTTGCGCTGAGGCCCCAGCAGAACTATGTTTATGTTCTTTCTCGTTATTTGAACTCTTTAGTACGTACTGTAGTACTAGTACTATGTCTTACTACTGTTCTTCTTGCAGTTGGTACTACTGCTCATATGTTCGTGTTCCTACTATACTTAATACGTGCGTACTAGTAGTATAATTTGGGTCAGTCAATTTGTGAAAGAAGTTCGACGGAGCGAAGGAAGAAGACGACAGAGAAGCTACCCCAGTATCTATATTAGGGTGGCAGGGTGCCCATGATCTATCTTATGAGTTTTGGGTGTGGAATGCAGTTCACCGGAAAAAAAAGGATCGTGCCCGGGGTTAAACGGATGGCGGGGTGGGCGGAGCATGGCGGTGGCAGGCGGTTTAGGGGAGGGCGCGGCGGCGGCGGCAGGCGGTTAGACGTGTGGCAGGCTGAGAAGATGAACCCTGCATCAATTTCGGAGGTTGAAGACGCCCTTCTGGCCATCCATGTTGCATCAAACGGCTCACAAGAGTCGACTGACCCAAATTGCTCCTTCAGATTGCAGGATCCACGTGGCATTCAAGGTCTCGAAGGTAGATTCGGCGTCCGCACCCGGTTTGCGGGCTCGACGCGCGCGCGACTGGCTTCCGCCGCGACGGGCACCATGCACGCCTCCTCCTCGCGGGCGGAGACGACAATGACACGCTAGTTCCTCCTCGCCGGCATGCTGGAGCACGCGCTCGTCCTCCTCTTCGTACGCTGCGTGCATAGATGCGGCTCCACCAGCTGCTCGTGTGCTTGGCAGCGCGGCGACATCGCGAGGATGGACTGCAGACGACGTGAGCGGGCGAGCCTTCGGCTTGGCGGCGACACGGTGGTGATGGGCGATAAATTGTTGGTCGGAGCAGCCGGGCGCCGGCATGCGCAAAGGCGGCGGCGGCATATTGATGAGTGCGCGTATGGGAGCTTAGTTTAGTTTTATATAGGGTTGGTGAAACTTAAAAGAAAACCGTACTAGTACACGTAAACATTAGACTTAGGCAGCGCTTTTATAAGTTACCACAGCCATGATACAGAATCCTGTGCAAGCGCGTGAACCGCGGCCGCGCGGTCAATCGAACGGTGCGTCACCGTGTCGCGCTCGAAGAACATCCACAGTTGTGTGTGTGAAAACAATCCCCGAATATTACTCAACTTTTTTCCGGGAAAAGTCCTTGACGCTACAATATTTCCATATATTTGAATTTAGCTCCAGTTTGTGTTTATTTGGATTTGGACATTTTAGGTGCGCCCTAGTTTTTTTAATGCTGATTTTGTGTGTGTGACTGAGAGAGAACGTGTGTATGTGTCCATATGTGTGTTGTGGCGGAAGGGCAATGTGGAGACGGTGTGCGTGTGATAGAGACATAGAGAGGTGTGAATGTGCAAATGATCATGCATGAGTGAGACATAGACAGATGTCGATACGTTGTGTATACATGAGAGAACGGTCTTCTATTTTACTTGTGTGTGTGTGTGAGAGAGAGAGAAGAGCATCCGTAACACAACAACCATCTCTCTCGATTCGTCCGTCCCTCTCATGATCGCATGTAACACATGCATCAACGCGCACATTTTGACACCCTCACCCGGCCCCTGCCCACCTCAAGGCCCGCACATCGCTCTCTATCTCGAACGCACAATCTCTTCGTGAATACCCTGTTTAGCATGTAGCTTTCCGTCACATACACACACATTTCTCTCCTTAGGTTTTTTCTCTCAATATCTGACACACACACACACACACACACACAGCACACAGCACACACACACCCCCTCCCTCGAGCACACAATTCATCCCCATCCAAGGTTATATGGCGACCACTCTCGCTTGTGCTTCTCTACACCCCAGCATGCACAACACCTCAATCTTCAAAGAGGGCATCAAGGAGATCAAAGACGGCGACCACACTGCGCTAGAGAATGCGGGGCCATTTGGAAGCAGGATGATGTGACGACGGCTGACTGACTCCTCCCCCCACCCTCTCTCTCGCACAAAATTACCAATCCCTCTCTCCCCCGCACAAATTTATCAATCCCTCAACCCACAAGATCCTTCCCCTCTCGTCCATGTTTTTCCAGCTCTCTCATCAAACCTGTTGTCTCTTATTCTTCCACGTGTACAGAATCCGGATGCACACGCATCTCACGTATATTACATGTCTCCATCTTTCTCACAGACCTAACTTCTTCCTCTCTCTTTCTCTCTATATCCCCCTCTCTCTGTTTCGTTAGGTTTGTCTCCTACTCTCTCGTCCACATACATACAATCTTTCCCGCCCTATCTGCTCCATCTTCGCAAGCTCTCTCTGCACGTTTCATTCACACATTGGGATATGTTCAAAATGTTGCTTTTATAATGGTTGATGTAGAGTTATTGTTCGTTTTGTTGCATCCTACAAAGTAATAACTATGAAATGCATTTTGATTGTCATTTTACTCGGATTACGCGAGTTTGAGCATGTTGTGAAGTACTATAGACCTCGTATACATCTTGGAATTCGACAATGATTGTAACTATTGAATTGTATAGACCATTACATTCGGAGTCAGTAGCCTAATATATTTATTTCACAATTTCAACAAATTATTAATTCACTACATACTAAGAAAAAAATGTGTACACCCTCCGTTTTTACTTAAGTCGCGTATTAGCATTGGTCAAAGTCAAGTTTTGTAAACTCTCAGAAAGTTTATAACAAAAAAATATTAACATATACAATAACAAATAAATACCATTAGATTCATTATTGAATGTACTTTCACATCATACATATCTGTTATGGAAAATGTTTATATTTTTCTATAAACTTGGTCAAACTTTAGGAAGTTTGACTTCGGTCAAACCTAATATGCAGAGTTTACTAGTACTACTCGCTAGTTGCTTAGCCGAATCACCCAACACGCCACACGGGGAGTTCAGTGTCACAAAATTTTGAGGTCGGCGGGAAAACCTCCCGCGACCCTGATTCAAGCAGTGGGAAGTTACCATCATAGCCTTCGGAACAGGCCTACGGATGACGGGTGGTAGGGGGCTGTTTTCGTAACTTCAGGTTCACCCTACCCAGCCAACCCCACCCCGGCACCCAGAGTAGTACACCTGAATACTCCCCATTTTCTATCCCCACCGCAAAATAGACTTCTCCACGGCACCGCAGCCTTCGTGCTCCTCCCCTTCTACATCGGCGCACTCGTCCACCGTGGCGCATCTGCCTCATCGACGACCTCGTACGCCGCACTGGAGCCGGTCCACCGTCGTCGTCGTACACGGAGCCTCTTCCCTGGCACCGTCTTCCATGGTCTCGGATCTGCTTCCCGGAAGCCGACGCCAAGCGCAGAAGCACCACTGTCATGGAGAATGAACTGACTCCCGTTGCCGACCATGACTCACAGAGGCCGCCGCGACCATCGTTCTCCTCCTCGATTGGTAATGTGTGTATCGAATCACTTAGCCGTACATGTGAAGTTCCAATTTTGTTCATACCTACCCTTCAAATTTCCTGGGTGCTATTGTTCCCGTAGAAGTAATTGGTTATAGCCTCCATTGTCCAACAGAATATCATCTTGTAATTGTGCGTCGCTCCTGTATCGCGCTGTGCTTGGGTAGGTTTCTCATAAGCAACCAGTAGTGTGGCAAATGATGGAAAGTTTTTTAGAACTAGCAAGATGCCCATGCGTTGCATGCATCAAGATGCATTTGTATGAGTAGTTTATCTTGTGGGAGAAAAGGATGAACGAGGGAATGCCTTATTTGCAAATGCGGAGAGGGGTGTGGGTATCTTTTTGCAAAATTGCCACAGTTTCCTTCCTATCTGTCGGATATAAATCGGATGGCCTATATTGCAGGATGGCAGGAACACCATCATCACCAACTTTGTTTTTTATAAGAGTAGGGAAAAAGTCGAGAAAAAAAGTAGAGAGTAGAGAAGTAGAGATAAATAATAAATACAAAATAAATATAACAATAGAGAAGAGAGTAGAGATAGCAGAGACGTCGGGAAAGGATTGCGCGCGCGCGGGAAAAAGCGGTTGGGCGTGCGCTAGTTTTGGCGCGCGGCGTCCGGCGCACTTTATAAAATCTAATGCCCTCCCACCGCTCTGTGCCTTGCCACCACTCTCTCCCCGCTCTCTGCCTCGCCACCGCTCTCTCCTCGCTCTTTCTCGCCTCGCCGCCGCCGCGCCACCATGCCCCCGCATCACCGGGAAACTTGGGGATACCGCGGCGTCCGCGCGCGGCCCTCCGGCGGCTTCTCCGCCGAGATCCGGTTCCGCGGGATGCGCCTCGGCCTTGGCAATTTTGACACCGCCAACGAGGCCGCCCGCGTGTACGACACGGTGGCGTGGCGCCTCCGGTGGCCTCATAGAACATTGAACTTCCCCAACGTGTCGACGCGGGAGCGGGCACAGGAGCTCACGCCTCTGCCACGGCTTATCACCGACGAGGATCGTCGCAACAACCGGAGGCGGGAGCACCGTCTCGGCATTGCCGAGATGGACGAGGAAGCCATGGCGTTGTGGCACCAACACTTCCCACAGGACATCGTCAACGAGCGTAAGTTCTACGAGCAAAGGAGGGCGGAGAGGGATAAGAGGAGGGCGGAGCGAGCCGCCTATCGCGAGGACAAGCGTAGGTGGAAAGCGGACACTCAATTCAACATGAGGCTAGGAGCAGCGTCGCCCTGGGAATCCGACGACGATTAGTATCTTCACGCCTACAGTCAGACGTCGGAGGAGGACATCACCGAGGAGGAGTCGGGCGACGAGGAGTAGTTGAATAACCTACTTTTTTATCTATCTATGCTGAGAACTATCCTCTACTCTCTAGTCTCTACTCTCTATCTCTACTTCTCGATCTCAGCACTGTAAACACTTTTTTAAAGCGTCGTGCGTTGCGATTCTGTTGGAGATGCTCTAACATGAGTGCTTTAATGTTGCCCACAAGATGCGCGAGTATTACTAGTAGTATATTTTTCTTGCCATGTTGAGATTTTAAAACCACGAGTGCGAACATGCAGAGGAGCAATGAAGACCAAACACGGGATATTGGGGACATCTTCGAGGAGCGTGGCAAGTTAAAGAGGAGCTGCACCGAACCTGTAAAACGAGCTTTGGTAAGTAACACCCTTTCAATTACTTTCGTTTAGCCTCGTGTTCTTCGATGTGTATATGTTGTAGTTTCTGTTTCTCTTAAGCCTCGTGTTCTTCGATGTGTCATAAGAAGAGTCTTAATCGTCCTAATGCTTTCGTTTTTAGCTTGATGTAGGAAGTGGGTGTTCTCACCTTGTAGTCTGTTTTTATATTTTTTTTCCTTTTGAATTCACTTCTCCCAGTTCTGTTTATCTGGCTTCTACTAAATGGATCTTGGTTGCTCTGAGTATTGATCTAAAAAAGAAGTAACTTCATGTCAGGATGCAGTTCCTGCGAGGAGGGAAGTATGGTCAACCTCGAGATCATGTTTCTAGAATGAGGCTGGATCACACACAAGGTGCCAGTTCCCTAATGATGTTGGATTAGACACAAGGTGCAAATTCCGAGATGATGCTGGATTACACACAAGCCAGGTGGAGTCGTCAGCTGTTCGTGTCCTCGTGGCTCTAGTAAAGGCTGAAAGAAAGTGTGCATCAGCCCTTGAGAATGTAGCTGAGTTCCTGAAGAAGCGAAAAGAGCAATCAGATGCTCTCTTCACCCATGCCAAAGAAGAGATGGAAGAAGCTAGAAATAAGCTAGCAGAGGCAGAGCAGGCTAGGCGTCTCCTGCTATCTAAAACTATTATCAATACAAAATTTCCATCATAGTACCTAGGTTCAAATGTTTATCCAGTCAGCATGCCTGTTGTGATGTCTGTGCATCTACTGATGTGGCACAAAATATATTTTTTGGGGTCATGTAATAACAGCAATTACTTTCCAAACAATAACAGACGAAGCATTGGACATGGTATAGTTCACGCGCAAGCCCGACATTCCAAGTTCAACTTCCACATCAAACTCATGTTCACAGATATCTCCACATTCATACATAATGTCCACAACCATGATTCACTTCAAAGCCAAAAAAAATGAGGAGAGTTATGAATAAAGAAAAACCTCTAGTTCCTGCTACCAGTGTGAGCACAACAAGTCAAGACCATGCGTAATTAATTATATTTTGGTCATTTTTTGTGTTCTAAAATGCCGGCAGGCTCACGGAAGGACGTGTTGCCGGCACACGCGCGGATTCAATGAAGGCAGGCGGGGCAGTCTAAAGCCGGTTGCATGCAGCGAGGAGGCGTGTTCAGTCGGGCCTGCAGCGAGTGGGGCCCTCTTGGCCGGCGCGCCGGTTCAATGCCTGCGCTATGAGAGGTCGCGTCCGTGTCAGAGCAATCACTCCCTCCAGTCCTTTTTTATTTGCGTATAACAAAATCTCGTTTTCCATTCACATTTTACAAGTAAAATTCGTGGACAAACTTTGACCCAAAATACGATGGGGACTAGTAAACCAGAACGGAGGTAGTAGTTTTTTTAATCAAAGAAGGGTTCCCCTCTTCTGATTTTCATTACTGAAAACCAACATCTAAATCTAAACCATAGTATTTTCCCTAGAACTACCAGGTTCAACATCTCGCAACATAAACCCATACAACCATACGCCAAGGAGGTATGTAGTACTATGAATTCCATTTTCGCTCCATACCAATCGTTCTAAAAACTACTTAGTACTTATAATGCGCCATTGAAAATCGGAACTCTTAACCCCGCTAAAAAAATGACATTTTAAACGTGGCTACTCGATCTGTGGCAACTGGCGAGCCACCACGTCCAAGTCGTTCACCTGTGGTCCTGACCATCAACTCCTACGGATCAAATTATCACGCGAGCCGACTATTCCTACAAAGGTGCGCCCCACCACGTACCCGGTACCCGCGAATGCAGCAATCGTGCACCTAGGGTTTTAGGGTTTATTTGTTAACATTGCCTTTACGTAACACTCATGTGTGCGAGACAGCGGGAGACCGGCTGCGTGCGTGCGCCTCTTCTCTTCGTATATGTACTCCACCGTTTGTCTAGTGACCAAAAAATTATAATAACTACTTGCAATATGCCAATGCGTTGCCACACGATCAGAGTAGATTAATACATATTCACCGATTTGATAGAAAAAAAGTCTAGTTCTGAAATACGTATATCACTAAAAAAAATGTTATGTTTCACTCAAAATATATTCCTTTGGCGGTTTTGATGAGATAAGGGAGGAATGTTGTTGGTTTCAAGATTCGAGAAGTGGTATATGTCTAATTTCTACTCTTACTAGCAAGATGCCCGTGCGTTGCACGGAACATCAAGATCTTGTGGGAGAAAAGGATGAACGAGGGAAGGCCTTATCTGCAAATGTGGAGAGGAGTGCGGGTAAATTGCCATAGTTTCGTTCCTATCCGTCAGATATAAATCGGACGGCCTATATTGCAGGATGGCAGGCCCACCATCATCACCAACTCTGTTTTTTATCCCTACTCTTATAAAAAGCATAGTCGGTGATGATCGTGTGCCTGCCATCCTGCAATATAGGCTGTCCGATCTATATTTGGCAGATAGGAAGGAAACTATGGAAATTTTGCAAAAGATACCCACACCCCTCTCCACACTTGCAAATAAGGCCTTCCCTTGTTCATCCTTTTCTCCCACAAGATAAACTACTCATACAAATGCATCTTGATGTTCCGTACAACGCATGGGCATCTTGCTAATTGTTGGAAAAAGCCCATGTGTATGAGAGAGAGAGGGAGAGAGGAGGAGGACGGAGTGCATGTGTGACAAAGACACAAAGAGTGTGTGTGCGAGAGGTATCAGCTTAAAATGAGGCGACAGTGTGTGTGTGCACGATCGAGAGGGCGTGTCTCAAGAAGGGAAGAAAAATCTACATAGATACAAGGAGCGGGAGAGAGACATGTATGCGATAGTGGAAGCACGAGTGTGCGGGTGTATAAACCTATCTAGAGGCTAGTCGATAAATGTTTGTGAGAGAAATACGAGTCGGGGGTGCGAAAGCGAGAGTTTTGTGTGTG